>NC_082717.1:105186207-105456207 GCF_030144855.1 Hypanus sabinus | reverse complement strand
GGGGAAGGGAGAAGGGAATCGTGGTTAAGGAAAGGGGAAGGGAGAGGGGAATCGTGGTTAAGGAAAGGGGCAGGGAGAGGGGAATCGTGGTTAAGGAAAGGGGAAGGGGGAGAGGAATCGTGATTAAGGAAAGGGGAAGGGAGAGGGGAATCGTGGTTAAGGAAAGGGGAAGGGAGAGGGGAATTGTGGTTAAGGAAAGGGGCAGGGAGAGGGGAATCGTGGTTAAGGAAAGGGGCAGGGAGAGGGGAATCGTGGTTAAGGAAAGGGGCAGGGAGAGGGGAATCGTGGTTAAGGAAAGGGGAAGGGAGAGGGGGAATCGTGGTAAGGAAAGGGGAAGGGAGAGGGGAGGAAGCAGGAGGCATCAGAAGGACATTCTGTAATGATCAAAAAAAACAATTGCTTGGAATCAAATGTCCTTGCTGGGTGTCTAAGGGCTGAGTGTGTCTGCACCTGTTCCACCCCCCTCCCTTGGCAATCCTTCTCCGCCACCTGTCCCACACTCCACCCACGGCACACCACCCTCAGTGTCCCAGCATCTTTAGGGATGTGCTGTTCAGGCTCTGTAAGGCACTCGTGAGACCACACTTGGAGTATCTTGTGCAGTTTTGGAGTCTTTATTTTAGGAAGAATATACTGACATTAGGGAGGGTTCAAGATTTGCGAGAATGATTCCAGGAATGAAAGGGTTACCGTATGAGGAATGTCTGGCAGCTCTTGGGCTGTATTCCCTGGAGTTCAGGAGAATAACATTCCGAATGTTAAAAGGCCTGAACAGATTAGATATGGCAAAGTTATTTCCCATGGTAGGGGATTCTAGGGCAAGAGGGCACGACTTCAGGTTGAAGGACGTCCTTTTAGAACTGAAATGCGGAGAAATTACTTTAGTCAGAGGGTGGTAAATCTGTGGAATTTGTTGCCACGAACAGCTGTGGAGGACAAGTCATTGGGTGCATTCAAGGCAGAGATAGATAGGTTCGTGATTAGCCAGGGCATCAAAGAGTATGGGGTGAAAGCAGAGGAGTGGGGATGACTGGAAGAATTGGATCAGCCCATGATTGAATGGTGGAACAGACTTGATGGGCTGAATGACCTACTTCTACTCTTATGGTCTTACGGACTTAGCTGCTGCCAAATTTACAAACTTGCTCTCCGCTCCACGTTGACAAATACAGTACTATGCAAAAGTCTTAGGCACACTCACTGTGTACACATGCCTGGCTTCTGCACAACACTCTACATACAAACAAGCTTTTAGAAAACCAGCAGGATGCAGGGGGATGGATTTTTTGCTCAGTGTGGGACTGTGTGTGCCTTGTACAGGTGGGAGGAGGGCATTTTTATGTGCCTTCTCCTCCCACACAAACCACAACAGTGGGGGGCTGGGTGGAGCTGAGCAGAGCTGGGAATGCTAGGCGGAGTTATTCACTCACAGCGTCAACGAGTCCCGCCGGAGGCCAGTCACCTCGCACCAACAAGCCCTCCCACAGTTTATCAGTAAGGTACAGACTGTTCTGATTAAGAACAATGCTCAGGAACAGAAGCAGTTACCACCTGGTGACGGCCTCGCTATGACACAAACAGCTACTGTTGCGCTGTGTGCCATTGAAATTCTGGTCACCTCCCTACAGGAAAAATATCAATGTGAATTAAAGAGCACTGAGAAAGTTTACCAGGATGGTGCTGGAACCGGAGGACCTGAGTCACAGGGAAAGGTTGGATAGGTTAGGATTTTATTCCCTGGAGCATAAAGGAATGAGTGGAGATTTGATAGAGGAACTGTATATAAAATTATGAGGGGTAGAGATAGGATAAATGCAAGCAGACTTTTTCCATTGAGGTTGGGTGAAGCTGGAACTAGAGGTCATGGGTTAAGGGTGAAGGATGAAACTGAGGGGGAACTTCTTCACTCAGAAGGAGGTGAGACTGTGGAAAGAGCTGCCAGTGGAAGTTGGGATGCAGGTTCGATTTCGATGCTTAAGAGCAATTGGGATAGGTGCATTGGCGGGGGAGGGGGGGTATGGAGGGAGGTGGTCCAGGCGCAGGGTATAAACAGGAGAAATTCTGCAGATGCTAGAAATCCAAGCCAATGCCCACAAAACACAGGAGGAACTCGACAGCCTCTATGGAAATGAACAAACAGTTTGCATTTATCAGGAGTGGAATGAAAGGGGAAAAATGGCAGAATTAAAAAAGGTGGGGTGGACAGCTAGAAGGTGATAGATGAAGCCAGGTGGGTAGGAAAGGTAAGGGGCTAGGGAAGGAGGAATCTGAGAGGAGGACTACGGGAAAAAGGGAAGGAGGAGGGGACCCAGGGGAGCTGATAGGCAGGTGAGAAAAGGTGAGAGGCCAGAATGGGGAAGAGAAGAAGGGGGTAGGTGAGGTAAACTTTTTCAACCTGGAACGAGAATCGATATTCATGCCATTAGGTTGGAAGTTGCTCTGACGGAATATGAGGTCTTGCTCCTCCACCCTGAGTGTGGCCTCTTCATGGCACAAGAGGAATATGTTGGAATTATAATGTTTGGCCACCAGCAGATCCTGCTTTTGGCGAATGGAGTGGAGGTGCCAGGTGAAGCAATTTGCGACGGGTCTCACCAGGGCAGAGGAGGCCGTACCGGGAGCACCGGACACAATAGACGACCCCAGCAGATTCGCAGGCGAAGCGATGCCTCACCTGGAAGGTGCTCTGAATGTAGGTGAACGGGCAGGTGCAGCTCTTTGGCCACTTGCAGGGATAAGTGCTGGGAGGGAGATTAGTGGCAAATGGATAAGGAAATAATGGAGGAGTGATACCTGTGGAAAGTTGAGGGGTGTAGGTTGGTGGTAAAGATTTTTTTTGTGGTAAAATCCCTTTGGAGATGGCAGAAGTGGTGGAGAATGATGTGTTGGAGGTTGAGGTGGCTAGGCAGAATAATAGTTCAGCACAGACTAGATGGGCTGAAAGGCCTGTTTCTGTGCTATGGTGCTCCATGAGTCTATATTCTAATGCTCCGGTCCCAAGCTGTTTGTATCAAAGACCGTGCATCATGATCCTAACATGTGCTCCCTTTGCAGTTCCCCCTTCCACTCCGTTGGCCAGGTAACAGAGCTTCACAATCTCTGATGTGCAGTGTTAGCGCCTCCAAGATAAATGAGATGAAAGCAAGAGTGAGAAGCATTTGTCACTCCATATGTGGATTGTGTAGAACACATTTGAATCTCTAAAAACTTCTGGACAAATTAGGAATATTGGCAATCGCCTCTCTGCTATACAAAGCAGTTTACTCCTTTGTCAAAATGTTCCAAAACATTATTTAAAAACATGACCTAATGACTTCTGGCATGGAGAAACATATTTTTAGTGTTTAAATGGCAGTCATCATGAATAACACATCTCGGCGTTTGCGAGTTCATGCGGAAGTGAAACGATGGTATCGGTCACAGTTTGCCTCCTTGTTCTCACTGGTACCTGTTCATTTTTACCCTCACACAAGGATGCTCACTATTGCCACTTCTGAGGTTGGGTTTTCCCTGATTGCAGCTTCCATGTTAAGTCCGAAAACTTTTTTTTTACATTTGCGTGCTTAAAATGGGATATTGATTTGCAGACACCGGCACAAGCACGTCCACACACACACACACACAAAACGCAGGAGCAGCCCAGCAGGTCAGGTCAGGGGAATAAACTGTCAGCGTTTCAGGATGAGACCCTTCCTCAGTGTCTGGAATGTGCTTGGTATTAGGGAAAATACAGTGGAGGTTTTAAGAAACTCTTTGATAGGCACATTAATGTGGAGAGAATAGAGATGGTGTAGGCAGGAGGGATTCATTTAGTTAAAGGTTTAATAAGGTTTAATTATTTTGACACAACATCATGGGCTGAACCACCTGTTCCCAGCCTACGGTAGTTAAGTACCCTTTTCAACACTACAACTGAATCTGCCTCCAGTAATGCCCTGGCAGTGCAGTGCAGACCCTAAGCACCTAACTACACTGGAATAAATGCTGTTCTTTATAAACATTTTCTTGACCTTGGGGAAAGTGACACAATCCCCAGATCTGCACGGAAACTACACTGGAAGCTGAAGTGTTAACTGCTTGCTACATCAGCCTGCTGGCGTACAGCAGCAGGAGAAGTGGGACACCCAAATCCTTTCCCCTTCTCCAACTGTTAAATAGCCTTGTTTATTCTGCCAACACGGACAATATTTTATGTATCCATGCTTAATGTATCTGTATTTGCCCATTCACCCAATGTGTGTAAAATGCCTTGAAGACTTTGCAACCTGCTCAAGATTCATAATTCCAGCTAATTTCTTGTCTTTAGAAAAATTAGAAATATTCCTTTTGGTTCCCTCATTTTCGATAACTCACTAGTCACCAAAAATGACCTGTTTTTTCAGACTGTGTTTCATGCCAGTAAACTAATCCCATATATTTCAGCTTTGTACACCGATCTTGTGTGGAAGTTTACTGAAGTTCTGAAAAGTCAAATACCCCACATCCTCTCTATTCTACCAGTTAAATCCACAAAGTAAAATCTCCGGTTGGTTTATCAAACACGGATTTTCTTTCTTGCTGAATTTGTCTAATCTCATTAATACTTCCTACATATACTGTCCTATATTAATTATAACAGTCTTGAGGGTTTACCCATCTACTGATCCATCCACTGAGGTTAACCAGTCAAAATCAGATTCTGTATCAGGTTTAATATTACTGGCAACAAAAATGGAAACACCAATGTCTTTAAACAGAAAATCCTACAGAAGGTAGTGGATTTGGCCCAGTGCATCACGGGTAAAGCCCTCCCGACCATTGAGCACATCTACATGAAATGCTGTCGTAGAAAAGCAGCATCCATCATCAGAGATCCTCACCACCCGGGCCGTGCTCTCTTCTCACTGCTGCCATCAGGTAGAATGTACAGGAGCCTCAGGACTCACAACACCCAGTTCAGGAACAGTTACTACCCCTCAACCATCAGGCTTTTGAATAAAAGAGGACAACTACACTCACCTGCCCTATCATTGGAATGTTCCTACAACCAATTACTTCACTTGCTATTTATTGCTATTTATTTATATTTGCATTTGCACCGTATGGTGTCTTCTGGTTGATCTTTCATTGATCCTGTTACAGTTACTATTCTATAGATTTGCTGAGTGTGCCCGCAGGAGAATGAAACTCAGGCTTGTATTTGCTGACATAAATGTACCTTGACAATAACATTTACTTTGAACTTGGCTATGTCATGGAATTTGTTGTTTTGTGCCAGCATTACATAATCATAAAAATATAATTTACGATAAAAATACATCAAAAAATTGAATTAAGTAGTGCAAAGAAAGGGCACTACTCTTTCTCTCTCTTTCT
This sequence comes from Hypanus sabinus, assembly GCF_030144855.1. Classification (NCBI taxonomy): domain Eukaryota; kingdom Metazoa; phylum Chordata; class Chondrichthyes; order Myliobatiformes; family Dasyatidae; genus Hypanus; species Hypanus sabinus. The sequence continues at coordinate 105,450,852 of NC_082717.1, read as the reverse complement.
CTCTCTCTCTCTCTCTCTCTCTCTCTCTCTCTCTCTCTCACTCACCTACATTTTTGTTTAATGCAGGGGATTATATTGCCAGCCTCCAACCTGTAGGAACTATTCCACAGCAAATTACTTTTAATACTTTAACACACTGTCTGCTTTGGTGGTTTTCAGTGCTTTCATTTCACCAGCATTTTCTTCTTACTAATTTCCTTTCGTTCCTTCTCTCAATTGGACCCCTGGCTCCCTGGCATTGCCGGGAAGCTGTTTGTGGTCTCTGTGAAAACAGAGACGACACACACTGTACTTCTTCATTCGCACTGCCATCGCTTTGTTCCCGATTCTAAACAACCTGCAAAAGGAACTGGAATTGTTGACATTTTGGGTCAAAGCCATGGATCAGGACTGAGAGAAGAGAGGAAAGATAGCCAAGGTAAAGAGGAAGTGGTGAGAGGTGAGATGCAGCCAGCAAGTAATTGCTGGTCTAAGGAGGGGTGAAGGATGACGGGCAGGTGGAGCTGCATAGGGGAGGTGAGAGGATGAAGAGGGACTAAAGGATACAGGTGGAGGTAGACAAAAGAAAAGATCGAGTGGTGAGGTGAGGTGGAGGTTGGATGCAGCTGTTGGAACAGGAACTTAAAGGGCTACCACTACAGAACGTTGTCAACAGGACTGAGGTGAAAACTAATGGAACAAGAGCTCAATGGGGAGAGTCCAAAGGTTCATTTATTATCAAAGTATGTATGCAGAACGCATCTCTGAGATTCGTCTTCTCCAGATAGTCATGAAATACAGAAAAAACCATGGAGAAATACGTCAACCCCAACCCCCCTCCACTCTCTCACTCTCACACACTCACTCTCTCTCTCACACACACACACGTAAAAACTCGCAAACCCCAAACTCCCCATCACCTCCCTTGCAAAAGAACTAATATTTCACACAAAACCTGCATATCGACAGCAGGTGGACCAACTGGCGCTCTGGTGCAGTCGGAACAATCTGGAGCTGAACACGCTCAAGACAAAGGAGATGATAGTGGATTTCAGGAGACATCCCCCCCATTATGTCCCCCCTCACAGTCCTCGGCAGCCCTGTGTCCACCGTGGAGAACTTCAGGTTCCTGGGAACCACCATCTCTCAGGATCTGAAGTGGGAGCAGAACATCAGCTCCATCCTGAAGAAGGCCCAGCAGCGGATGTACTTCCTGCGGCTCTTGAGGAAATATGGTCTGCCTCAGGAATTGCTGCTGCAGTTCTACACTGCAGTCATTGAGTCTGTCCTGTGCACCTCCATCACTGTGTGGTTTGGAGCCGCCACCAAGCAGGATAGAACCAGACTACAGCGCACAGTGAGGACTGCGAGCGCATCATTGGAGCCTCCCTGCCCTCTATTGTGGATCTGTACTCTTCCAGGTTGAAGAAGAGGGCGGGGAACATCATAAAGGACTCCTCCCATCCTGCGCACGGAATGTTTGAACTGCTTCCGTCTGGTAGGCGCTTCAGATCCCTCCAGATTACGACTAATAGGCACTGGAGAAGTTTTTTCCCTACTGCGGTCACTTTGCTGAACAGTTAACTGCCGGTTAACTGTCGGCTAACTATTACTTGGATTGCACTACCTGTATGTATAATCTATATTTTCATTTATATTTATCATTATTATTGTTATGAGCAGAGACAACATCTGCCGGAAGTAAATTCCTTGTATGTGTACAGGTACTTGGCGATTAAAGTCTGATTCTGAAAAGGGGAAAAAGTAGCAATAGTAACCTCAAACCCCAAACCCCCAGCCCAAAAATCGGCAACAAGAAAGAATGGGCGAAAACATAGAACTGAAAGAGGCCAATATGATCCTTTTGCAGGTTAGTTTGAAATATAATTCAATTCATCAATCTCAGAATTTCAATCTCCTCCCTGAGGGCATCAAGGAGAGTGACTTGAACCAGCAGACTCTCCGAGGGGAGCGACTCGAACCCAGCAGACTCTCCGAGGGGAGCGACTCGAACCCAGCAGACTCTCCAAGGAGAGTGACTCGAACCCAGCAGACTCTCCAAGGAGAGCGACTCGAACCCAGCAGACTCTCCAAGGAGAGCGACTCGAACCCAGCAGACTCTCCGAGGGGAGTGACTCAAACCCAGCAGACTCTCCGAGGGGAGTGACTCGAACCCAGCAGACTCTCCAAGGAGAGTGACTCGAACCCAGCAGACTCTCTGAGGGGAGTGACTCGAACCCAGCAGACTCTCCAAGGAGAGTGACTCGAACCCAGCAGACTCTCCGAGGAGAGTGACTCGAACCCAGCAGACTCTCCAAGGGGAGCGACTCGAACCCAGCAGACTCTCCAAGGAGAGCGACTCGAACCCAGCAGACTCTCCAAGGAGAGCGAATCGAACCCAGCAGACTCTCCGAGGAGAGCGACTCGAACCCAGCAGACTCTCTGAGGAAAGCGACTCGAACCCAGCAGACTCTCCAAGCAGAGCGACTGAATCCAGCAGACTCTCCGAGGAGAGCGACTCGAACCCAGCAGACTCTCTGAGGGGAGTGACTCGAACCCAGCAGACTCTCCAAGGAGAGTGACTCGAACCCAGCAGACTCTCCGAGGAGAGTGACTCGAACCCAGCAGACTCTCCGAGGAGAGTGACTCAAACCCAGCAGACTCTCCGAGGGGAGCGACTCGAACCCAGCAGACTCTCCAAGGAGAGCGACTCGAACCCAGCAGACTCTCCAAGGAGAGCGAATCGAACCCAGCAGACTCTCCGAGGAGAGCGACTCGAACCCAGCAGACTCTCTGAGGAAAGCGACTCGAACCCAGCAGACTCTCCAAGCAGAGCGACTGAATCCAGCAGACTCTCCGAGGAGAGCGACTCGAACCCAGCAGACTCTCCAAGGAGAGTGACTCAAACCCAGCAGACTCTCCGAGGAGAGCGACTCAAACCCAGCAGACTCTCCAAGGAGAGCGACTCGAACCCAGCAGACTCTCCGAGGAGAGTGACTCCAACCCAGCAGACTCTCCGAGGAGAGTGACTCAAACCCAGCAGACTCTCCGAGGAAAGCGACTCAAATCCAGCAGACTCTCCAAGGAGAGTGACTCGAACCCAGCAGACTCTCCGAGTGGAGCGACTCGAACCCAGCAGACTCTCCGAGGGGAGCGACTCGAACCCAGCAGACTCTCTGAGGAGAGCGAATCGAACCCAGCAGACTCTCCGAGGAGAGCGACTCGAACCCAGCAGACTCTCTGAGGAGAGCGACTCGAACCCAGCAGACTCTCCGAGGGGAGCGACTCGAACCCAGCAGACTCTCCGAGGAGAGCGACTCGAACCCAGCAGACTCTCCGAGGAGAGCAACTCGAATCCAGCAGACTCTCCGAGGGGAGCGACTCGAACCCAGCAGACTCTCCGAGGAGAGCGACTCGAACCCAGCAGACTCTCCGAGGAGAGCGACTCGAATCCAGCAGACTCTCCGAGGGGAGCGACTCGAACCCAGCAGACTCTCCGAGGGGAGTGACTCGAACCCAGCAGACTCTCCAAGGAGAGCGACTCGAACCCAGCAGACTCTCTGAGGAGAGCGACTCGAATCCAGCAGACTCTCTGAGGAGAGCGACTCGAACCCAGCAGACTCTCCGAGGAAAGCGACTCAAATCCAGCAGACTCTCCGAGGAGAGCGACTCGAACCCAGCAGACTCTCCGAGGAGAGCGACTCGAACCCAGCAGACTCTCCGAGGGGAGCGACTCGAACCCAGCAGACTCTCCGAGGAGAGCGACTCGAACCCAGCAGACTCTCCGAGTGGAGCGACTCGAACCCAGCAGACTCTCTGAGGAGAGCAACTCGAACCCAGCAGACTCTCCGAGGAGAGCGACTCGAACCCAGCAGACTCTCCGAGGAGAGTGACTCGAACCCAGCAGACTCTCTGAGGAGAGCGACTCGAACCCAGCAGACTCTCCAAGGAGAGTGACTCGAACCCAGCAGACTCTCCGAGTGGAGCGACTCGAACCCAGCAGACTCTCCAAGGAGAGCGACTCGAACCCAGCAGACTCTCCGAGTGGAGCGACTCGAACCCAGCAGACTCTCCGAGGAGAGCGACTCGAACCCAGCAGACTCTCCGAGTGGAGCGACTCGAACCCAGCAGACTCTCCGAGGAGAGCGAATCGAACCCAGCAGACTCTCCAAGGAGAGCGACTCGAACCCAGCAGACTCTCCGAGGGGAGCGACTCAAACCCAGCAGACTCTCCGAGGAGAGTGACTCGAACCCAGCAGACTCTCCAAGGAGAGCGACTCGAACCCAGCAGACTCTCCGAGTGGAGCGACTCGAATCCAGCAGACTCTCCGAGGAAAGCGACTCAAACCCAGCAGACTCTCCAAGGAGAGTGACTCAAACCCAGCAGACTCTCCGAGGAAAGCGACTCAAATCCAGCAGACTCTCCAAGGAGAGTGACTCAAACCCAGCAGACTCTCCGAGGAAAGCGACTCGAACCCAGCAGACTCTCCAAGGAGAGCGACTCGAACCCAGCAGACTCTCCGAGGGGAGCGACTCGAACCCAGCAGACTCTCCGAGGAGAGTGACTCGAACCCAGCAGACACTCCAAGGAGAGTGACTCAAACCCAGCAGACTCTCCAAGGAGAGCGACTCGAACCCAGCAGACTCTCCGAGGAGAGCGACTCGAACCCAGCAGACTCTCTGAGGAGAGCGAATCGAACCCAGCAGACTCTCCGAGGAAAGCGACTCGAACCCAGCAGACTCTCTGAGGAGAGTGACTCAAACCCAGCCGACTCTCCAAGGAGAGTGACTCAAACCCAGCAGACTCTCCGAGGAGAGTGACTCAAACCCAGCAGACTCTCCGAGGAAAGCGACTCAAATCCAGCAGACTCTCCAAGGAGAGTGACTCAAACCCAGCAGACTCTCCGAGGAAAGCGACTCAAATCCAGCAGACTCTCCGAGGAGAGTGACTCAAACCCAGCAGACTCTCCGAGGAAAGCGACTCAAACCCAGCAGACTCTCCAAGGAGAGTGACTCAAACCCAGCAGACTCTCCGAGGAGAGTGACTCGAACCCAGCAGACTCTCCGAGTGGAGCGACTCGAACCCAGCAGACTCTCCGAGGAGAGTGACTCGAACCCAGCAGACTCTCCAAGGAGAGCGACTCGAACCCAGCAGACTCTCCGAGTGGAGCGACTCGAATCCAGCAGACTCTCCGAGGAAAGCGACTCAAACCCAGCAGACTCTCCAAGGAGAGTGACTCAAACCCAGCAGACTCTCCGAGGAAAGCGACTCAAATCCAGCAGACTCTCCAAGGAGAGTGACTCAAACCCAGCAGACTCTCCGAGGGGAGCGACTCGAACCCAGCAGACTCTCCGAGGAGAGTGACTCGAACCCAGCAGACTCTCCAAGGAGAGCGACTCGAACCCAGCAGACTCTCCGAGGAAAGCGACTCGAACCCAGCAGACTCTCCAAGGAGAGCGACTCGAACCCAGCAGACTCTCCGAGGGGAGCGACTCGAACCCAGCAGACTCTCCGAGGAGAGTGACTCGAACCCAGCAGACACTCCAAGGAGAGTGACTCAAACCCAGCAGACTCTCCAAGGAGAGCGACTCGAACCCAGCAGACTCTCCGAGGAGAGCGACTCGAACCCAGCAGACTCTCTGAGGAGAGCGAATCGAACCCAGCAGACTCTCCGAGGAAAGCGACTCGAACCCAGCAGACTCTCTGAGGAGAGTGACTCAAACCCAGCCGACTCTCCAAGGAGAGTGACTCAAACCCAGCAGACTCTCCGAGGAGAGTGACTCAAACCCAGCAGACTCTCCGAGGAAAGCGACTCAAATCCAGCAGACTCTCCAAGGAGAGTGACTCAAACCCAGCAGACTCTCCGAGGAAAGCGACTCAAATCCAGCAGACTCTCCGAGGAGAGTGACTCAAACCCAGCAGACTCTCCGAGGAAAGCGACTCAAACCCAGCAGACTCTCCAAGGAGAGTGACTCAAACCCAGCAGACTCTCCGAGGAGAGTGACTCGAACCCAGCAGACTCTCCGAGTGGAGCGACTCGAACCCAGCAGACTCTCCAAGGAGAGTGACTCAAACCCAGCAGACTCTCCGAGTGGAGCGACTCGAACCCAGCAGACTCTCTGAGGAGAGCAACTCGAACCCAGCAGACTCTCCGAGGAGAGCAACTCGAACCCAGCAGACTCTCCGAGGAGAGCAACTCGAACCCAGCAGACTCTCCGAGGGGAGCGACTCGAACCCAGCAGACTCTCTGAGGAGAGCGACTCGAACCCAGCAGACTCTCTGAGGAGAGCGACTCGAACCCAGCAGACTCTCCGAGGAAAGCGACTCAAACCCAGCAGACTCTAAAGGAGAGCAACTCGAACCCAGCAGACTCTCCGAGGAAAGCGACTCAAACCCAGCAGACTCTCCAAGGAGAGTGACTCAAACCCAGCAGACTCTCCAAGGAAAGCGACTCAAACCCAGCAGACTCTCCGAGGAAAGCGACTCAAACCCAGCAGACTCTAAAGGAGAGCAACTCGAACCCAGCAGACTCTCCGAGGAAAGCGACTCGAACCCAGCAGACTCTCTGAGGAGAGCGACTCGAACCCAGCAGACTCTCCGAGGAAAGCGACTCAAACCCAGCAGACTCTAAAGGAGAGCAACTCGAACCCAGCAGACTCTCCGAGGAAAGCGACTCAAACCCAGCAGACTCTCCAAGGAGAGTGACTCAAACCCAGCAGACTCTAAAGGAGAGCAACTCGAACCCAGCAGACTCTCCGAGGAAAGCGACTCAAACCCAGCAGACTCTCCAAGGAGAGCGACTCAAACCCAGCAGACTCTCCGAGGGGAGCGACTCAAACCCAGCAGACTCTCCAAGGAGAGCGACTCGAACCCAGCAGACTCTCCGAGGAGAGCGACTCGAACCCAGCAGACTCTCCAAGGAGAGCGACTCGAATCCAGCAGACTCTCCGAGGAGAGCAACTCGAATCCAGCAGACTCTCCAAGGAGAGCGACTCGAACCCAGCAGACTCTCTGAGGGGAGCGACTCAAACCCAGCAGACTCTCCATGGAGAGTGACTCGAACCCAGCAGACTCTCCGAGGAAAGCGACTCGAACCCAGCAGACTCTCCAAGGAGAGCGACTCGAACCCAGCAGACTCTCCGAGGAGAGCGACTCAAACCCAGCAGACTCTCTGAGGAGAGCGACTCGAACCCAGCAGACTCTCCGAGGAGAGTGACTCGAACCCAGCAGACTCTCCGAGGGGAGCGACTCAAACCCAGCAGACTCTCCGAGGAGAGCGACTCGAACCCAGCAGACTCTCCGAGGGGAGCGACTCGAACCCAGCAGACTCTCCAAGGAGAGTGACTCAAACCCAGCAGACTCTCCGAGTGGAGCGACTCGAACCCAGCAGACTCTCCAAGGAGAGTGACTCAAACCCAGCAGACTCTCCGAGGAGAGCGACTCGAACCCAGCAGACTCTCCGAGGAAAGCGACTCGAACCCAGCAGACTCTCCGAGGAAAGCGACTCGAACCCAGCAGACTCTCCAAGGAGAGCGACTCAAACCCAGCAGACTCTCCGAGGAAAGCGACTCGAACCCAGCAGACTCTCCGAGGAGAGTGACTCAAACCCAGCAGACTCTCCGAGGAAAGCGACTCGAACCCAGCAGACTCTCCGAGGAGAGCGACTCAAACCCAGCAGACTCTCCAAGGAAAGCGACTCGAACCCAGCAGACTCTCCAAGGAGAGCGACTCAAACCCAGCAGACTCTCCGAGGAAAGCGACTCGAACCCAGCAGACTCTCCGAGGAGAGTGACTCGAACCCAATGGCCTTCTGAGGAGAGTGTCCATTCAACCACACATTCTCCTCCACATTAGCCTCAATGTTTCAAACATCGTTACGTTTTAATCAGTGAGAAACGTAGTCGATCATCTCTGAGCTTCTTGTAGTAAGTCACGCTTGTGTTCCTCACTCGGAGTTTTCTCAGGGTCGGCAGAGTGCTTGCAAAAACCAATCGAACTCCAGACCGTAAATCACAGGCTTCAACAGCTTCGGAAATGCAATTAAGATAAAAAGAATAAGCAGAAGATGTAGAAAAACTGACTACCTGGAAGATGTTGCCTGAGGAATCGTTGTTTGCTGACGCCATCTTGACCGGAGAGTGTAAAATAGGTGGATGAAACCGTGAGAGGGAGAGGAACAAACATGGATACTGGGGTTCTGAAGGGGAGGGGTATGGAAAGGAGAAAAGCATATAGGATTGGAGTTGAATTGGAAAGGGATTGGAAATGGTATCTCATAGATAATCAAACTTCTGAATGTAAAGGATTTACATATTCCTTAACATTTTTTTCTTTTTATTCTTGCAGTGGTTGCTTCAGTCCACTTTTTATGTTTGTCACTCATTTACTGGATTTTAAACTATCCATCATGTTACGATCGCTCTTCCCCAACCGGCCCTGCACAATACAATTATGAACCTATCCCTTTTCAGGACTGCTTGCTCCCTTAGTGAATGACTTACAAAAAAATCTGTTCATGTTTCTAGAGTTTATCCCCCAGGGTATTATTGCCAATTTATTTTGATCGGCTGCTCTGTAAATTAAAGTCTCCTATGATGTACTACAAATTTCCTATCCTGTCTCTGTATTGATTTAATTAATTGATCAGTGTAGAGTTGATCAAATTAACTTCTTCACTAATGGGAGTGCTTAGTGATTAAAATTTAGTTAATTGCTGGAGGTCACCTTCAAACTTAATCACAATTACTGTCAAACATTTACATGCTTTAGCAGTATCATCATACTACAGATTGAGCTTGCTGTAGCTCCCTCTGCTCTCATTGACTCTTTCTCTTTATATTTACAGCTTCTCAATCTACACTGTTATCCTCACTGTCTACTTTATACCACTCTCTCCCCTCTCTCCCTCTGCTCTCATGGGCTGCCCTTCAGGGAAGACGGTGCAGAAATGATACTGTGGATGAGGGTCTTCGGTTCTGTGGATAGATTGGAGTAACACTCTGAGACATTTCTAGCTATCTGAAGATCTGATAGAGCCATTTAAAATCATGACAGAATAGATAAAGACAAACTATTTTTACTGACAGAGGAGTCAAGTATTTGAGGACGTAATATAGAAAGAAGTTGATGGGCAAAAGACCATGAGGAAACAATCAGATATCGTGGTACAGGCTCCAAAGGAACACAGCTGTGGGCCTTCCTCACATCCAAGTCACAAACTTCTGCCAGCTTTTCCAACTCCGCTTCCTGTTACTTCGCCATCACCCCATAGTCACATCACCCTATGGTCCCATCACCCCATGGTCCCATCACCCCATGGTCCCATCACCCCATGGTCCCAACACCCCATGGTCCCAACACCCCATGGTCCCAACACCCCATGGTCCCAACACCCCATGGTCCCATCACCCCATGGTCCCATCACCCCATGGTCCCACCACCCCATGGTCCCACCACCCCATGGTCACATCACCCCATGGTCCCATCACCCCATTGTCACATCACCCCATGGTCCCAACACCCCATGGTCCCATCACCCCATGGTCCCACCACCCCATGGTCCCACCACCCCATGGTCCCAACACCCCATGGTCCCATCACCCCATGGTCACAACTACTGTATGTTCTTCACTCCAATGACACGCACATTATATGATGACATCAAATAACTTTTGGAGGTCCACAGCAATTTTCCTCATTCCCTCAATCATTTGATCAACAAACTCTATTGTTAGTTAGACAATAAATTAATAGGTTTTAAATTTTGTGATAAATAGTTGTGCATTATCCAGTCCAATCACTGACAATAATTGACTGACAATCCCGTCACTGATTATTGTATCAGAAACTCGTGAATACTAACCTGAATAGAGATGTGACCACTGTTCAGTACAATATCTTTAATTCCATGTACAGTGGATTCTGCTTAATGGGGCCATCAGTTAATTGGGGCAGTTCCTTATTTGGGACAGCTCTTAAAGAAAAAAAATCTAGTCGAGAAAATAGCCAGGATTCCCTTCATTTATTTGGGACAATATGCTGCTTAATTGGGACAGGAGACTATTGCTAACAATTTCTAACTAGCAACAGATGTGTGCACTTTTGTGACCATTCAACTCTACAGCAAACAGTTTTTAAATAGTACCAGTTGCATATGCTTATGTTCAAAAAGCAGTGATTTTTGTCACTGATAATTGGAGAGAGATCAGCATTAAGACAATTCAGAACTGTTTTGCTCACCACAGTTTCAAGTATTCAGGCTTAGAGATGCCAGAAATGATTGGGAGTGAAAATGAAATGATTTCACCACTTCAATAAGTTAGGAACAATGAAGAATTAGAAGGTATCGGCATTCATCTTGAATGTTACAATGATAATGAAAATTTGGAGGACACTATCATCGATAGCATTGGTTGAAGGCAGTCTGTTATTTGCACTGATCTTGTTCATTTGCAGTCAATCAAAAGAATGCATACACTGGATGAATTCCTCCGTCCATAACCATTAGGAACTAACGGACAGTTTTATAGAACTGTAGTAGTGTTGATAGTGTTCTACATTGTTCTATAGTTCATTTAAAAAATAATTTGTTACTCAGTTAAATGGTAGTTTGTCTTTATTATACCTTTTTAACTATTTCCATGAAACATCAGCTAATTGAGACAGCCTCCTAATTGGACCGAATGTACTGATCGCGATGCATCCCAATTAAGCAGAACTGACTGTATTTGCTGAACTGGACCAGTTGCCTGGTGGAACATAATTTATTTTTATTTATGAAAGTATGCACAGAAAAGGCCATTCCAACCGTCTCACCCAGCAGCCCTCAACTTGACCCTGGCCTAATCAAGGGACAATATACAATGACCAGTTGACCTACCAACCCAAACATCTTTAGACTGTGGGAGGAAACCGGAGCACCCGGAGGAAATCCACACAGTTACGGAGAGAACGTACAAACTCCTGACAGACACCGACGGGAACTGAACCCTGGTCGCTGGCACTGTAAAGCATTACGCTAGCCACTATGCTACTGTGCCCCCCCCCCCCCACTTCAAACTAAAATCCTCTCCAGAAGCAATATGCTCTTTACCAAAGCAGAATATTGCAAACACAAGCAGTTGAATTTCTGTCACCGATTACAGGAATGTACCGGAAGAATAACGGGAGAGCTTGTATTACAGTGACTATTCCTGCAGTAAGATAGCTCAGCTGCAGCATGCTCAACTCTGAACCAGAAAGCTGCGGGTTCAAGCCCTAGTCCGAGGGCAATGCAAGTGCAAAACAGTGCCGCAGTGAGTGCAGATTCAACAGGTGAATGCAAAAGGTCCCGACATTTAAAAGCAACAGGGAAATTAAAGCAGGCTTCCATCCTTCTATCAACATCAAAATTGGCCATCCAGTCGTTGTCATAGTGGAGCTGGCTTTGAACAAGTCGGCTACTACAATTCCAGCGATTACTATTCAAAATACTTTATTTGCTATAAAGTGCCCTGAGGCATCCACAGGCCACATTCAAATGACTAATTAAACATCAGTCTTTCTTTTAGCCTACAGTTTATGGGCCAGCCATCAATTCCAAAAAAAAGGGAGGTCTTTTTAATGCGTCTGCTAGGAATACATTTTCACAAGAACAAAGCTTTGGGAACTGTACCAAATAGATGGACATAGATGACACATCAGTGTCATTTGTAGACTCACGTCATCCTGGCAGGAGCTCCGCAAACAGGCCAAAGTGTTCTCTTTCCAAAAACTAAAGAGCGCCAATGTGAAAGAACTAACGCTGTTGCTATTTATGACTTTAGGATCAAGATGGACAGCTGATAAACAGGAGGCCCAACTGGGGATAGATACGCGTAACCTTTTGACCGGCTCCCTTAGCTGTTTTGTGCAGATGGCTGGTGTTTGCATTCGATCTTTAATATCATGTTCATGCATATGGTGAATTGAATTGCTTATGAACAAGTTCTTATTTGTGATAGCAGCTAAACTGAGGACATAAAAATGTGTGTATATCAGACTGACCCCCTCTGCACATACGTGGCTCCTACTTAGAGACAGAGAGAGTTAAGTGCACCAAGTTCATGTCACGATGACCTCACCTGGTCCCCCAATACCACCTCTCTGAACAAGAAGGCACAGCAGCACCCCACGTCCCAAGGAGATTGAAGTCAGCGAGGCTCCTGCCCTCCCCATCTTAACTGAATTGTACAGGAGCACCGTTGAGAGCATCCTGACAAGCTGCATCTCCATCTGGTGTGGGAGCAGCTGAGCATCGGACCGGAAGACCCTTCAATGAGAACGGCCAAGAGGATCATAGGGGTCTCTCTACTATCTATCGGGGACATTCATCAGGAGTGCTGCTTAAACAGGGCCCCTCATATTATTAAAGATCCCTCCCATCCATCCAGCATCCTCTTTGACTTTCCACCATCAGGCCGGAGACTCTGATCCATAAAGACAAGAACAGTCTGGATAGGCCAATAGGCTTCTGAACTCCCTGCCATATCGTTTTCAAAATGCCGCCGGGTAATTTGCTCTGGGCCTTACAGTATTTAATTTATCCACTTTACTATTTCTGTGTAATGTATTTGTAGGTTTTATTCTTACTTTCCTAAATTAGTGTGTGTTACGTGTACCACTGTGCTTTGTGCCCTGGCTCAGAGAAACGTTGTCTCGTTTGACGGTATACATGTATATAATTAAACAACAATAAACTTGCCTTGACTTAACTTGACTGTAGGTCATTAATAATTCTATTTAAATTGGTAGACAGGCAGAACAAGTGCCAACTAATGGATAATTAGAATATATTTGCTACAGATTTTGGGGTATGCTAGGAAACTTAGTAAATCAATTTTATTGATCTCATAAGTCATTACCAGTTACTTCATATTTGTTGAAAGAATGTATATAACCTGTTAATTATACTAATTGAATGACTACTTCCTCATCTCCACAGAATATAGGAACACAAAACTCTGTACAGCTTAGACACCAGATGACCTCATTTGAGTTTTCTTAGAATTACAGATTGCATTTTCCCCTGGGGATTCCTCTAATTAGTCAGCCTGGATGATGGTGTCATGGCTGCCAATTTCACAATTCCTGGAGCTAGCTCAAGTCATCAGTGAATTGTCCTATTACGTCCCTTCCCCAAGCACACGGGACTTTGTGACTCAGCATGGCCAGCAGGGAATCCAGTTTGCAATCTCGCAGTCGATGGTTTGGATCTCGCGATGGCTTCCAATAACAGGCGAACACTCCACTCCCAGTAACGGAGGATGACTTCAGTTCATCGATATTCTCAATTCTTCATCTGCTTAATTAGGTTAAAAATACGATTGCAGTCTCAATATTATGGCACGTGCTAAAACTGTTTCTCACAGAATTCAGTTAACTAATGCTATTTCCTGGAAGGAACCTTATTTATTGAAAAGTCGAGAAATTCTGTAGATGCTGGAAATCCAAGAGCAACACCCACATGATGCTGGAGGGGCTCAGCAGTCGACGTTTCGGGCAAGGCCTCCCTTCAGTGCAGAAAGGGAAGGGCAAAGGCACAGAGTGTAAAGGTGGGGACGGGGAAGGGCAACAGCTGGAGGGTGGTAGGTGAAGCAGGGTGGGTTTGAAAGAGAAAGGGCTGGAGAACAGGGAATCTGATCGGAGAGGAGAGTGGACCACGGGAGGAGGGGACCCGGGGGAGGTGATAGGCAGGAGAAAAAAGGTAAGAGGCCAGAGAAGGGGAACAGAAAAAGAGGAGGAGGAAGGGAATTTTTTTTACAAACAGGAGTTCCTACTCGTGTAATCAGGTTGGAGACTACCAGACAGAATATAAGGTATTGCTCCTCCACCCTTATATTTTATCCATCAGCTTGAAGTTCTGCAAAATAATTTTTAAAGAGTGCTTACAAGCATTAAAAACCTACCGAAAGAGTTAATATTTGTGAGAAAGCTCACTGATATTGCTGGTAAGTTGCTGCCAAATAACAGTTGAAAAATTCGCAATAGTGACACAATGCATTATAGTGTTAATGTTGCAAGCAACGCAGAAGAGAAAGACCATTGCAAAGCAAAGAATGGACCCTGTGAATACTGTACCATTGACTGCTTCAGAATACTGAACAATTGCCAGCTCCATAAAAGAATCTTTGAGATGGTGAGTTGACTCAGGATTCTGTAATATGACTGCTATGTATGACTGTGGGTCCGATTTACATAAACTCTTAGCCTGAAAATAATCGCTTTTCCAATTGTCTCGGGGAGAGGGCCAGGAGCGGAAGGTGCATCTGCTCAGACCAGCATTTCTGCTGCTCATCAAAGAACTGGGTAAGGCTGCATGTGAGGAAAGATCGGTGAAGCCTGCTAAGCCGATCACATGCAGAGTACCTGTACTTACTGCAAAGCAACACAAGACGTTCAGGTGATAGTCTCAGGGACATCAGAAACACACCATGAAATATCCTAATTACAAAGAGGCCACATGGAAAAGGAGATTTCAGACACAGCTGCTTTCACAAATTGTTTTATTTAAAGCTACTGAAAATGGTATCAGCAAGTGGGCTCTGCAGATTTAAGGTGTTCTACTGCAAAGTCATCATTATGGCTAATGCAAAGAATAAAAAGAGAATTCTTATCTTGCCATCAGAATTAGGTTTATTATCTCCGACACGTGAAATGAGATGTTGCTTCGTAGCAGTAGCACAGTGCAAGATGTTAAATTACAGGAGGAAATATTCAGTGTATAAAAAATTAAAAGTAGTGCCTCAAAACTATTCAAACTTCGTCAGAACTATTCCAGATTTTGACACAGACTGAGTCCAACAAATATTAGAGTCGTAGAGTCATAGAAAAGTACAGCAGAGAAACAGGACCTTCAGCCCATCTAGTCCGTGCCAAACCATTTACACCGCCTACTCCGATCGACCTGCACCCAGACCACAGTCCTCCATAACCCTACCAACCATGTTATTCAAACAAGCATTCTCGTAACGCTAATGAACATTTAGTTTATGTGGGCTTATTGTGTTTCAGCAATTCTACAAGAAAAATCAATTTTATTCTGTTTGACAGCAAGAGACATCCTAGGATAAATGGCAAATGTAGTTTTTGCTGCCTATGATCCACAGTTAGAAGTTGCTACTGCATTTTTGATTACATTTTGTCATATAGTTTTGTCGAACAAATGAGATGAGAAGGTGCTTCACTTACCTGCTACTGGAGTGATCGAGGCACCGACAAAAGCTCAGTGGGGAGAGGTGTTGTTGTTCCGCAGACTTTGGAAGCAGTTCGGTTGGGCAGACATTCCCTCACTAGAGAACCAGTGAAGATGAGTTCCTCGTTCCCCTTAATCCACTTGCTGAGATCATAAAGGAAGTAGAGGAGTGAAGAGCAGGAGCATGTTTCTTTACTCAAATAAATCTGGCTACCATAAAAGGTTCACACAGACTGCGAGTTACATTTCAGACCGTCAGAGCTTGGAACATAAAATCTGCTGCTCTCCCGTGTAAAGTCCCACTGCTGTGCTTGCCAGAGCTAATACGCACAGCCCTCGGATACTTGGGCAACTGTGGCTATGTAGGGATCAGCTCCCCTGAGTTATATTTATCCTGTGTTCTCAGCCAGTCGAGTCTGTCAACAGCTGAACACTTTGCAGCAGAACAGCTGAGCTGCTTGGAGTTAGGAAAGAGTTGCAGTCACAGACTGAGGGAAGAAGGAACAAAATGAAGGAAATGAAATCTCGCTGAGGCCTTCTGCCAAACATTTCATCTGCATGCGAGCACTGTTTTAGGTACCGCAGCCTTCCTCTAGTGTCAGCACCTATTTGATCAGTAAAAACGGACACTGCCCACAAATACAGAACTTCAGCTGACTGCAAAAGGAATCAGTGTCAGTAAATTGTATGAGTGACAAGAACTCTCAGCAGTTTGGGCAATTTATATGAATGAACATTTCCGCTAGATGACACAAAGCTCTGTGTGTGCGTGAGAGAGACAGACATACAGACAGACAGAGAGAGAGGCAGAAACACGCATATAGACAGGCAGAGACAGAGACGTACATACAGAATAGACAGAAAGGGAGAGACAGAGAGAGCAGAGGAGGAAGTCCAGTACCATCAGAGATAGCTAGCATTTGGACTGTCAGCAAAATAAATGAATGGAATTGCATTTTACTTGACTTCTTTCGGTAGAAACTGATCACATTATTTCCAAATTACAATGTATATTCATGCTCCTGTTCAATCTGTGTTGGTTCACTCAGCAGTCAACTAGTAATCCCTGACAAATCAGGAATCTCACCCAGCAATGTTATTGTTGGATCACAGGCATGGTACCCATGACTTTAATGAATGTATTAATGTATTAATTAATAAGCCTGCACTCGCCTGATGGACGACTGATGTGAAATCGTACAGAATGGTACAGTAAATCAACTCAAACGATTATACAGTCGCATATAGAAAGTGGCCCTTCAGACCAAGGCAGCTATCCCCACTGCCATGTCTACCTGTACAGATGGCCATGTCTACCTGTACAGACGGCCATGTCTACCTGTACAGACAATCTACATCGATCACCGTGTCTATCTACATCAATCACCGTGTCTATCTGTATCGATCACCGTGTCTATCTGTATCGATCACCGTGTCTATCTGTATCGATCACTGTGTCTATCTGTATCGATCACCGTGTCTATCTGTATCGATCACCGTGTCTATCTGTATCGATCACCGTGTCTATCTACATCGATCACCGTGTCTATCTGTATCGATCACCGTGTCTATCTGTATCGATCACCGTGTCTATCTGTATCGATCACCGTGTCTATCTACATCGATCACCGTGTCTATCTGTATCGATCACCGTGTCTATCTGTATCGATCACCGTGTCTATCTGTATCGATCACCGTGTCTATCTACATCGATCACCGTGTCTATCTGTATCGATCACCGTGTCTATCTGTATCGATCACCGTGTCTATCTGTATCGATCACCGTGTCTATCTACATCGATCACCGTGTCTATCTGTATCGATCACCGTGTCTATCTACATCGATCACCGTGTCTATCTACATCGATCACCGCGTCTATCTGTATCGATCACCGTGTCTATCTGTATCGATCACCGTGTCTATCTGTAACAATCACCGTGTCTATCTGTATCGATCACCGTGTCTATCTGTATCGATCACCGTGTCTATCTACATCGATCACCGTGTCTATCTGTATCGATCACCGTGTCTATCTGTATCGATCACCGTGTCTATCTGTATCGATCACCGTGTCTATCTGTATCGATCAACGTGTCTATCTACATCGATCACCGTGTCTATCTACATCAATCACCGTGTCTATCTGTATCGATCACCGTGTCTATCTGTATCGATCACCGTGTCTATCTGTATCGATCACCGTGTCTATCTACATCGATCACCGTGTCTATCTGTATCGATCACCGTGTCTATCTGTATCGATCACCGTGTCTATCTACATCGATCACCGTGTCTATCTGTATCGATCACCGTGTCTATCTGTATCGATCACCGTGTCTATCTACATCGATCACCGTGTCTATCTGTATCGATCACCGTGTCTATCTGTATCGATCACCGTGTCTATCTGTATCGATCACCGTGTCTATCTGTATCGATCACCGTGTCTATCTGTATCGATCACCGTGTCTATCTGTATCGATCACCGTGTCTATCTACATCGATCACCGTGTCTATCTGTATCGATCACCGTGTCTATCTGTATCGATCACCGTGTCTATCTGTATCGATCACCGTGTCTATCTGTATCGATCACCATGTCTATCTACATCAATCACCGTGTCTATCTACATCGATCACCGTGTCTATCTGTATCGATCACCGTGTCTATCTGTATCGATCACCGTGTCTATCTGTATCGATCACCGTGTCTATCTGTATCGATCACCGTGTCTATCTACATCGATCACCATGTCTATCTGCATCGATCACCGTGTCTATCTGTATCGATCACCGTGTCTATCTGTATCGATCACCATGTCTATCTGTATCGATCACCGTGTCTATCTACATCGATCACCATGTCTATCTGCATCGATCACCGTGTCTATCTGTATCGATCACCGTGTCTATCTGTATCGATCACCATGTCTATCTGCATCGATCACCGTGTCTATCTACATCGATCACCGTGTCTATCTGCATCGATCACCGTGTCTATCTGCATCGATCACCGTGTCTATCTGCATCGATCACTGTGTCTATCTACATCGATCACCGCGTCTATCTGTATCGATCACCGTGTCTATCTGTATCGATCACCGTGTCTATCTGTATCGATCACCGTGTCTATCTACATCGATCACCGTGTCTATCTGTATCGATCACCGTGTCTATCTACATCGATCACCGTGTCTATCTGTATCGATCACCGTGTCTATCTGTATCGATCACCATGTCTATCTGTATTGATCACCATGTCTATCTACACCAAATGCCATTTATCTACACTGACTGCCATGTGTATCTGCATATCAACCGCCTTATTTACCTATGCCAACAGCTGTCTATCTGTAACGACCAACTTCGATCTATGCTGACCAAGATGTCAGTATATCATCTATATATACTAAACGCCCTGTCTGTCTATTCTATGTCTATTGATAAAAACCGCCATGTCTATCTACAATGACCACCATGTTTAACTGCTCAAGTCTGCCATTTCTATCCTCATCAACCGCCATCTACAAACCCCTCCGAGTTCACCCCTCAGCTCCTATCTCCAGGGAAAAGTAGAAATTCAAAGTTCAAGGTAACTCACAGTACATATGCAACCCTGAGATTCATTTGCTTGTGGGCATTCACAGTACATACAAAGAAAGATGACAGACTCAATGACGAAGGGAACACAAACAAAGATGGACAAACAACCAATGGGCAAAAGGCAGAAGCTGAAAACAAATAATAAATAAATAAATACTATTGAGAACATGAGCCCCTCCTAGTATCCCAGGTTCTCCTATCCAGGTAACATTCTTGTAAAACCCTTATTATTTATTTATATTTATATTTATTTGGAGATTCAGCATGGAGTAGACACTTCCAGCCCTTTGTACCACACCATCCAACAACCCCTGACAACCCCGATTTAACCCTAACCTAATCACAGGACAATTTACAACCTTCACGTCTTTGGACTGTGGGAAAAAACTGGAGGTCCCAGGGAAAGCCCACACATTCCATGGGGAGGACAGAGAACTCGGAACTCTGATGCCCCGAGGTGTATTAGTGTTACATTAACCACTATGCTACAGTGCTCGGGTTTTTTTTTGCCTCTTTCCAATTTAATGGCATCCTGCGGGGTCACCAAACTGTTCACAGTTCTCCTAAAGTAGCTTTACAAATGTCTTGTACAGCTTTAACGCAACACCACAACTCCTGTGTTCAATATTCTGACTGATGAAGGCAAGCATGCCCAACGTGAGGTAGAGAAATCCATTAATTCACTACCATAAGACCATAAGATATAGGTGCAGAAGTAGGCCATTTGGCCCATTGAGTCTGCTCTGCCATTCAATCATGGGCTGATCCAATTCTTCCAGTCATCCCCACTCCCCTGCCTTCTCTCCATACCCTTTGATGCCCTGGCTAATCAAGAACCGATCTATCTCTGCCTTAAATGCACCCAGTGACTTGGCCTCCACAGCCGCTCGTGGCAACAATTTCCACAGATTTACCTCCCTCTGACTAAAGTAATTTCTCCTCATCTCAGTTCTGAAAGGATGTCCTTCAATCCTGAAGTCGTGTCCTCTTGTCCTAGACTCCCCTACCATGGGAAATAACCTTGCCATATCTAAGGCAACACGAGAGAATCTGCCAGAATTTTGTGTTTTTATTTATTTGCCATATCTAATCTGTTTGATGTTTTAGGCCGAGACGTTGACTGTACTCTTGTCCTCGATGCTGCCTGGCCTGCTGAGTTCCTCCAGCATTCTGTGTGCGTACTTCTGGTTCTAGACTCCTCTGCTAGGTTTCCATCAAACACACAGAAGAGGCCGTATAGTCAGAAACTCCATGATGGACACGACGCATTCCATCACAGGCAAAGCTCTCTCCACCAAGTGAACACATCAACAAGGAGCGCTGCCACAAGAAAGCAGCATCCATCATCAAGGACCCCCACCATCCAGGCCATGGTCTGTTCTCACGGTTGCCATTGCAAATGAAGTACAGGAGAATTAAGTCCCACACTAACAGGATCAGGAACTGTCAACCATCAGACTCTTGAACCATCCAGGATAACTTCACTCACCTCAACACTGAACTGATTTCACAACCTATGGATTTGCTTTCAAGGACTCAACAACTCATGTTCTCGGTATTATTTATTCTGTTTTTTTTTATTTGCACAGTTTGTCTTCTTTTCCACATTGGCTGTTTGTCAGTCTTTGCGTGTAATTTTTTCATTCATTCTGTTGCATTTCTCTGTTCTGCTGTGAACGCCTGCAGAAACCTGGAACTCAGAGTGATATATGGTGACCTATACGTACTTTGATTATAAATTTACTTTCAACTGTTTTTTACGTTCATTTTGACTGTGGCTGATTCTTTAGCACTTTTGTAAAGTTATGGTCAGTACCTGTAAACCTAGTCCTCCGAGGCAAATATCCTTTCGCCTTTAATTTATGATCCCTCCCACAGGACCAGAGGGCAAGGTCTCAGAATAAAAGGACAAAAGGACCCCCCTTCAGAGCAGAGATGAACAGGAATTTCACTAGCCCGAGTCTAGTGAATCTGCACGGATGGCTGTAGCGGACATTCAATGGATAGATTTGAAATGGCTCTTGATCAGTAAGGATGACGAGAGAAGGCAGGACAACGGAGTCAAGGGTGCAAAATAAGTCAGCCATGATCAGAATGGTGGATCAATGTGATGAGCCAAATGGCCTAATTCTACTGTTGTGTCTGTGGTCACCCCTGTGCACGTAGCGAAGCTCTGATAATCCGGCATGCACATTGCTGGTGCCAGACTGACTGATTTTCTAGGCCACTGGATGCAATTCTACCAAAAAAAACATTTAATTTGCTTTTTTGTTGGAAAGAAACTACACAGTAGGATAACTTTTACAGTGGACCCAGTAGGTTTGAAAGGAATGTGGGAAATGGGTTCCTGGTGAGTTTCACTTGCTTCTGGGAACCAGGGCCCCATAGTGAGTTTCAATGGAGCAGGTCCCTGTGAACCAGAGCCTCTGGGAGATCTGAATGGTTGAATCATGGATTGTCAGAATGTTGCCAAAATTTACTTCCTCTCTCCCCATTAATTTAAGGAACCAGTCTGGATACTTGAATCTTAGTGGTGTGGTAATAATTTGGCGCCAAAAAGAGGCTCTCATAATAAGATAGAAAAATGTGCTGATTTTGAGATTGATTTAGTGATGTAATGTGAACAGGAAACCATGATTATGAAAGCCAACACGAGTGAATCTGCAGATGCTGGAAATAAATAAAAACACAAAATGCTGGCGGATCTCAGCAGGCCAGACAGCATCTATGGGAGGAGGTAGTGATAACATTTCGGGCCGAAACCCTTCATCACCCTGCTGAGCTCTGCCAGCATTTTGTGTTTTTAATTATGACAGCCAATTCATTATTTGCAAAGGACATATTCTGCAAGTTGTAAAACCCATGCTGTAATAATTCTGTCTGACAAAAGGAGTTATAAATAGTAGAAAAGGTGAATTCACTTAATGGAGAATGCATGTGAGTGATGTTGTTTAACATGAGGAGGCGAATTCATGGGCAGCCTCCACACAGTCCTTGACAGAGTGGGGTCAAGGTCCAGTGGCATGGAGTGGAAGGTCACCAGAGACCCTTCTGTGCTGTTGTGATGTGTCTTCATCTTCCGCCAACTCCACCATTGAGGTCTAGGTTGGATCATTCTTTGTCTGGATCCTTACTGCCATGGGTGACTCTACCGGGAGGTAAACTTCAGACGGCGTCACTCTCAGGATCTCAGGAGCTCTCCAAAATGGCAAGGTGACATTCCTCAGGTAAGTATAAATAATATTACTTCAAAGGATGAGTATCACAGTGTGTCACAAAGCCTGAGCATTGAGAGGATTTTAGCATGCACCAAAGCATGATCAAGAAATTAATAAAGGAAAAAATCATTTACAAAGAAGGAGATAAGTAAACCAGGAACTTAAAAATGAAGAAGCTATTGAAAATAAACGTGGGTCTCTTTCAGGCAGAGGCAAGAGGACTGATTGTGGGAATGAAGAATTAACAGAAACAGTAAATGAATACTTGCCATCTGTTTTCATGTTAAAGACACACAAATATTTCTGATAAAGTGTAGATCCAAGGAGAGGTACACACTGCAAAATGAAGAGGCTAAAAGCTGATGGCCTATAATACAAGGTTTTACAAGAGCTGGCTACAGAACCAAGGATGCATTGGATTTGATATTCTAGACTTCCTGTATTTTTGACTGGGCTCCAAAGGTTTGTTGATAGCTAAGTACCAAGCCATATATTTTGCAGCTGTGGACCTGTTCAGCATCATCCTCACCTCCATATCTGATGCTTTGGCTCCTGATGAAACCATTACTTTTCCTCACTCTGGCTGACTTCCCAATAGTCCCAAATTCCCCTCCCACAAAGAATCCAAACCCAAAATTCTATGACAGTTAACAGATTGAACAATTTTCTCCTAAGTCCTTCTGTGAAAAACTGCTTGTTACTACAGATAAGCCACAACCTCGGTCACTCCCCATCTCCTTCATCTTCAGCTCCACCGTCACCAAAGAAAAAGTCACCAGAGACTGCAGATGCTGAAATATGGAGCAACAGCCAAATGGTGGAGGAACACGACTGGACAGGCAGCTGCTATGGAGGGAAATAGACAAAGTTTTTTGTGGAGTCGTTTCACTTCAGTTAAGCCATGTGTGTTCTCTATGTGTGTGACAGAGCAGGTCAAAGACTCCAGTGAGGACTACCGTGGTGAAGTTAGGGAGTGTGGGTTCCTATAAGTAGGTCCATGAAGTTTTTTGTTTTGAGCACTTTGACTTCTCCAACCCTTATCTCAACATGATACCTCTGAGAGTTTAATTATTGGGTACTATTCTAGTTGCACCCTTACAGAAAAGACGTGGAAAGGACGTTGAAGAAATTCAGCAGGGCTGCTGCCCGTATTATTGTTGACACCTTCACTCCCAGCCATTTCCAAAGCAGAATGAATGTTTGAAACCATAAACAAATCAGTTGTGAATCATCTTATTGTTTAGTGACCAAAATCACTTTTTAAACACAAGCAAGAGAGTGTTATCTACAGGGTTAGACAAACTAAGAAAGTCATATGAGTTGTAAATAAGACCAGTTATTATGAGCCAACCAATCTATTATTTATTCAACTAAACACTTTAAAATTCAGAGATTTCATAGATTTTAAAATAAATCAAATTATGTATAAAGTTAAAAATGGACAGTTACCACAAAGTATCCAAAGGTGGTTTAAAATGAGAGAAAGTCAACATGATTTGAGAGGAACGTGTACGGTATAGTTTAAAAACAAAGGATAAGAACAAATGTAAAAAAAATCATTGTATTTCAGTCAGAGGGGTGAATCTATGGAACAGTTGCAGGGAGAATTTAAAAACATGCACCACACTTAACAAGTTTAAAAAAATTATTTAAAAGTAATTTAATGAACAAACATAAAATACATGACTTAAAATGAATGGGAGTAATGGAAATAAATGATACTTGGAATTGGATTTGGTGTCAGAAGATTATGAATTTTTTTTGTTTTGATGTGATGATTGATGCCAGATATGTTTTTGTAAAAGTAAGGGGGTTGGCGTAATAAGGTGTAGCTTCAGCCTACACCCTTTTGGTCTGTTTTAAAGAATATCTTTGTTTTTTTTGTAATTTTGTCTTATGAAATCATCGTTGAATATTATGCTTTTTTGTTATGTTTGTACTGACCAAAATAAAAATTTCATTCATTCATTCATTCATTTCTCTTGAGTGTCAGAGACCAAAGGACAACCTATCAGAATGTTATAAAATTACAAAAGACATAAATAGAATAAATAGTCAGAATCTTCTTTCCAAGTTTGAAGTGTCTGATACCAGAGTAGATACCCTTAGTGTGGCACGGTTGCATTGTGGTCAGTACAACACTTTACAGTACAGGCGGCCCGGGTTCAATTCCCACCTCTCCCCTGTAAGGAGCTTATACGTTCTCCCCGTGACTGTGTGGGTTTCCTCTGGGTGCTCCAGTTTCCTCCCACAGTCCAAAGACCTACCGGTTGGGAGGTTAATAGGGCATTGTAAATTGTCTCATGATTAGGCTGGGATTGAACCGGGGTTTGCTGGGCAGTGTGGCTGGAAGGGCCGGGAAGGCCTATTCTGCTCTGTATCTCAACCAAATGGTAGATAGGCAGATAGATAGATAGATAGATAGATAAGGTGAGTCGGGAGGGTGGGGGGGGGCAGTTTAAGAGAGTTTGTTTTACACACAGAGTGGTAGACGCCAGGGTGGTGGTGGTGGAAGCAAACACAGTAGGTTTTAAGAGACACTCAGTCAGGCACATAAAAAGCAGGCGATGCAGAGGCATGAACGGTGTGCAGGCAGAAAGCTCAGTTTAATTGCCATCACGGTGGGCACAATCACTGTGGGTCCCTCTGCTGTGCCTCAGCATTCTGGGCTGTATCCTTGCATAGAACCCAGAGGTAAATACTCACCTGCTCTCTACAATCAGGCAGGAATCCTTTCCCCTCCTCTCTTGTCCCGGGGACCTGGTACAGACACCGCCCCCCACTGGCATTCCACACCAGAAACGCACCGACAGCTTGGGGCAGAGAGGCTGCATGTGACGGCTGTTTGGGGCAGATAGGGTAACAGTAACTCGATGATAACAAGGGCAGGGGGAAACTATGCAGTCAAACAAGGAGAAAAAGGGTGGCAAAGGAGATTCTTCAGATGCTGAAAATCTTTAAGCAAAATGTTGGAGGGACTCAACAGGTCAAGCAGCATCTATCAAGGGAAATGAACAGTCAACATTTGAAACCGAGACCCTTTTCATGTCTTGATGAAGGGTCTCAGCCCAAAATGTTGACTGGCCATTGTGATGGATATTTACTGTCCTGGACAGAAGATCCCATGTCTACAAAGCTTGCTTTCTAAACACACAGCAACTGCCACTTGTAGAATCAAAAACAGATGTAGGTAAACTTCCAACTAACAGTTATTTAACTTCTGGTCGTAAATGGAAATCTGTCTTCATTCCTTAAAATGTAGACATTAAGCAGTAATCAGCTTGAAGTTAAAAAGCACTCTCTATAGAACAACTTTGAAAGTCGCTGTCTGGGGTTCCGGTGACGTCATCGTCGGGAATGGCCGCTGAAGTCACCAGCTCCTCCGGAAAAACACGTATTAAGCCCCGTTATCCCATCAAATATAATATTTTTCGAAAAATATTTGAACTGAAAAGAGAGGCAAGAATGGGGAAAAGGAACGGAAATTTGAAAAGCGACACTGCGGAGCCTGCGTCAGAGAGGAGTGCAGCGAGCGGTTCTCCGACCCGACCGCGTGCCAGCGAGACGGCTACTGGGCCTCATTCAGGCAAAGCGGCGAGTATCTTCGAAATCCTGAAAGAAATAATGAAGGTCCAGAAAAAAATAAAGCAGCAGCTCTGGGATATTAAGGCAGAGCTCGCCAGCGTCAATCAAAAAATAGCAGTGGCAGAGACTTGAATCGAGAAGGTGGAAGATCGCATACAAAACGTGGAACGGATACTGAGGAAGACAATAAAAATATTACATCACCAAGAAGGTAAACTGCTTGACCTGGAGGGAAGATCACGGCGGAAAGATATCAGAATCTACAACGTTCCAGAAGGAGCGGAGGGCTCGTCTATGACGGAGTTTGTCGAAAAGCTACTGCGGGACGCGCTGGATATTCCCTCGGTTATGAAGCTGGAAATCAAGAGGACGCACCGCGCACTGGTTCCAAAACCTGCCCAGGGCAGAAAGCCACGCTATATAATAATTAAATTCCTTCAGTACAGCACCAAGACGCAGATTCTACAAAGGGCCTGGGGTAAGAAGAGAGTGGTTTTCGACGATAAATTAATATATTTCGACCAAGATTACCCCCTCCCCGCGGTCCTGCAGAAACACAAAGAATACTCTGAAGTAAAGTGAGTACTAAAGCAAAATAAGATTAGATTTCAAACTCCGTACCATGCTAAACTTCGAGTGTTTTATGACAACGGGACGCAGTTGTACCAGACGGTGGAAGAGGCGACTACAGACATGAAGGCCAGAGTTTTGCCCGTCAGTGTCACCAAAATGAGGAAAAGCCTGGCTGAGGAATTATCCCGCTCCGCCTGGGAAATAGTGCGAGAATCGAGAAGGCAGGAGACGGGAGGAGGCCGAGAGAAATATATCAGGAAGAGACCAGGAGTTTCCCAGAGACAGTCCTCACCCCCTTCAGAAGAGCCATAAGGTTTGGCTAACTTTAAAAATGTTGAGAAGCTAAACAGAAGCAAAAGTACATGGTGATATACCTATCATTATTATAATGTGGATTTTATATTACTTAGTTGTTATTCTTTATTCGCTCACTTACTCCTTTTTCCCCATATATATATATTATTTTTTTGTGTGTGTATGTGTGTGTGTATGTATATATATATATATATATATATATAGGGAAATCTTTTCTGTGTAATGGATTTGTTCACTGACTTTTATAAATACTGTATTGGGGGCCCTCAACTCACAAGAAGGAGGGGTTATCCCCCACAGCTAGACATTTCCTCTAGCTCAACGAAGGGTCATCTACTAGTGACCTCAGCCTTGGAATCACACGTTCGTTGCCATTTTTGTTATTATCTGCGTTTCTTGGTTCTTATTTGTTCAGGGAGTAGATCGATCAAGTTTTATTCTAATTTCAATGATACATTGACAGATAAATACAGATGGCTAAGGACAGTCAATGTCAATGGGCTATTAAATCCAATCAAACGTAAGAGAATTTTATCCAATTTGGAACAATTTGATTCATACGGGGAAAAATGGTTTAACTAAATAATGACTTTATTCTCAGAAATCAATGAATCTGTTGTAAAAGCAAAAGATCACTCCCTACTTGTACATAGTTCTTCCCTTTTGCTTGTTTTTTCTTTCCACTCTTTTCTATAAGTGTGTACCTCAGATAAATACTTTGTGGAGATTTGTGATATATATATATAATTATAAGATATATAGGTACAATGTCTGAAACACATCTTATGGAATTGTTTGATGATGAACTTCAATAAAAAAATAAATTACAAAAAAAAGAAAATCGCTGTCTGTATAGGAAACACTCTGACTAGAAAGTCACTACATCTGCTTTATTACTGCTCAATGTGTAGTATAAGACAATGGGTTGTTTAATTTGGGTTGTTTCAAATAGACAAGCTGACTCTTAAGTTGCTTAGTTCAGAGAAGCTTGAAGAACAGATGAATATCATTTAGCATATCAATAACTGTTGTGTTTAGAGTTAGAAGAGTTTTATGCACTCAAGAGTTAGCTTTACAGGATTATTGGTAGCTGGCTAAGATCTCTGTCTCTATGTTTTTAGATGATTTGTGTTTAAAAAAATCTGAGGAAATATCACATGCTTGTGAAGTCACGCAAGTGAGAGAGGAACTGTATAAATGTAGAGAGCAGTTCAGGTAGAGTCAACCCTGTGCCCCTCCCCAATGTTTTTGTCTCAATCATATTTGTTCTAATGATGAGGCCTTTTGCTCTGGTGCCTCAAAAAGTTTCCTTCCTTCTAAAACATAGCTTCCTGTCCATCACAGTGAATGGACATGACTTCTGCTCCTATATCTTATGGTCTTATGGATTTCTCAGCCACATTTCTTCTGTTTCCTGCACATCTGCTCTCACATTCTCTCAAATGGGACAGAACAAAGACATCCTACCCCTCGTATTTACCTTTTGCCCAGCCAGCCTCCCTTCACAATTTCCTCCACCTTCACCAGGTCACGGTTTCAGTCCAGGTCGAAGCCTGAATGTCAGTCGGAGGTCCAGATTAAAGCCCAAAGGGTGATCAGTGGACTGATCAAATTGAAAAGTCAATCTGAAGGAAGTCCAGAAATCGAGGACTGATGGTCAGAGTCTGAATCTACAAGTCTCTTCAGTTCTGCTGGGGAAGTCAGGCCCGGGGTCTGCGAATCTGCGAGTCTACTGGAGGCTGGAAGCTGAAGAGAACAGCCTGTCCTAGGGTAGAGGACTGTGTATTGTGTAGGCAGGGAGAAACTGTTGTTCCATTTTGTGGTGTTCTGTCAAACATTGTGGGCATGTTATGTTGGCGGTGGAAGGGTGACACTTGCAGGCTGGCCCCGGCACATCCTTGGGTGTTAGTTGTTAACACCAATGGCAAATTTCACTATATTTTTCAACATACGTGTGAATCTACTTCGACAAACCCAAGTCTCTGACAGGGTCATTTAACTCAGACTGAGTTATCAGATGATGATCACTCAACATAATGGGTTCAGAATGGGTTTCCAATGCATCACGGCATTTTCGTCTGTCTCCTCTAGACTCCCCGTCTGCTGGCTTTGGCACTTGAAGACCATCACCATCAACGCAGGTCTCCTGGCTGAAGGGAGATTGAGGTATTCAATGGATTTCTTGTTTTTAGCAGAGAAACCAGACACGCATGTCAGACAGAAGTTGCAGTCTGTCACATGATCCTCTGCTCTCGCCATATCATCAGGACAGCGAACGGCAGTGACCTCCGAGTACCTCTGAGCCAAGCTCTAAGATCGACAGCGTATGTTCTGCAACAACTATGAGGAGCCCAGGCTTTGTCTTGGTCACCAATTTTACGCCCAAAGTAGAGCTCATCGGCTTTCGAAATAAGAGGAGAGATGTAAGTGTACATTCACCACAAATATAACAGAAAGTATCGCAGCTGTTGCAACATTGCAGACATTTTGCTGTCACAAATACTCCTGAAAATACAATTACTTTATTACAATGAGTACACAAAATGCTATGTGCATTAATGTGATCGCATGTAAACACCATGGTTTGTGTGTGTGCGTATGAGAGAGAGAGAGTGAGGTGCTTCTACAGCCTTTAAAACCTGCTCCGCCATGCAGCATCCGCCTATCTAAGCACGTCTGGACAAGATAGAAAAATTCTCAGCTTACATTGTGGGCAGTGTTTTAATTGATTTGAATTATGAATCGAGATTATATATATATATATATATATAGATGATTTCAGAAAAAAATGGTGCTTGATAGGGAAATTTCTTGGCCATTTTCATGATCAGCAGCCAAAAATCCATAAGGCACACCCAAAACCGTTGTGGAAGGAAAACCTTTGTTATCCAGTATTCTCGGTCCCTCTCCTATTTTGATCCACCTGTTTGTAGCCTCCTCACTGCCAACATTAACAAGAACACAACATCTTATCTTCCATCTGAGTATTTTGCAGAGTTCTGCAATGAATGGTGAATATTCCAGCTCCAGGAATCCCACTCTCCCTTGTTTCCCTTAATTATGCTATATTCCTTTTTCAGCCCATTGATTTGAAAGTACTTCACTATCCGTCACTCTGTTCCTGACTGCCTTACCTGTCTCAAGCTATCTTGTGTCTTCCAGCTCACTTCTCCCCAGCTCTGAATTGAAAACTGCAACTTCTCCACTCTTCCCCAGTCCTGTGGAAGAATCTCTGACCCAACTGGTTTCTCTTTCCACGGCTGCAAAGTTCTTCCAGCATATTAAGCGCAGCTCAAATGCCATCCATAAATTTCTGTCAACATCAGAGAATCTGTCCTGGGCTCAGCACCTTGATGCAATCATGAACCAGGCATGCCATTGTCTCTACATAGGAGTTTGAGAAGATTAGGTTTAAGACCATAAGGCATAGGAGCAGAATGAGGCCACTCAGCCCATCAAATTGGCTCCACCATTCCATCATGGCTGATTTATCATCCCTCTCAACCCCATTCTCCTGCTTTCTCCCCGTAACCTTTCTCACCCTGACTAATCAAGAACCTATCAACCTCCACTTTCAATATTTCCAATCACTTGGTCTCCACAGTTGTCCATGACGATGAATTCCACAGATTCAGCTCCCTCTGGCTAAAGAAATTCCTCCTCATCTCTGTTCTGAGTGGATACCCCCCCCCCCTCCTTCTGAGAAAGACTGTATGGCAACAAAAACTCTTGCAAGTTCCTGTAGATGCAGAGGGGAGAGCATTCGGATAGGTTGCATTCCCCCTGCCCCCCCGGATACGGAGGCTTCATTTACAGGATCACGAGAGGCTGCAGTGGGTTGCAGACTCAGTCAACTCCATCACCAGCATAACCAGGAGACCGTCAGGAGGCCAGCATCCATCAGGGAAAAGCTGGACACTCAGTGTTTTTCCCTCTTTTCCGTCAAATGTCAGAACAGTTCCTAAACCTCCTTTTGTCTGCAGTATTGATTTTTGTAATTGATAGTTTGTTTTATGTCTTTGCGCCCTTATGCTGCTGCAAATCAATGGATTTCACAACATACAAGTCAGCGATAATAAACTTAATTCTGATTGTGCTTTCATTACGGATGGAGATAATGACAGAAGCCCTGTCCAAAGCGCCCAGTTAAAACAATGTAATCAAAACTTCATTGATTGTTTCAGTTACCTGGTTGTCTGGCTGAAGGACAAAGCAGAGTGATGAGCATTGAAGACCGACATTGTAAATTGCTGACTCCTAAATCTAAGAATGGAGTACAGCAGATGGGATGTTATGTTGAAGTCATACAAGACATTGGTGAGGAAAGATGTAAACAAGTTTGAAAGAGTACAGAGAAAATTTACAAGGATGTTGTCAGATCCGGAGGGCTTGAGTTCGTTACATACCCCGTGGGTATCTTGTGACTGTCTTATGACCATGATGTAATTGAGCATCGTGTGAGCATGATGTAGTTGTCGTGTGATGGTGGGGTGATGTAATTTTCCCGCCGGTGTGAGGTCACATGATAGCATGTTCCAACAGGTATATAAGGGAAATCCCTGTTGTTACGCAGTTAGTTAGTTAGTTTTGCTGTGTATTCAGTTCATGGTGCAGTTTCATTTTAAAGTGGAGTTTTACTTTCTATTTTAAGGTGGAAACGTTATTGCCACCAGTTTCGCCAATGCTGCCAGTTTTTCTTTGTACACCTTGTTTTACCTCTACAGTCTAGTATTGGAGAGTGAAGACCTTACCAAAGTATGGGAACCCGAAGGATTGAGTAACACTGGTGCCGTTCAGCGGTTCTGTGAAGGATCGACCTTATTGGATCTTCGTTCAGGAATAGTGGCCTGCATCTGAGATACCCCCTGCAAGATCAGGAAGGTTTGTGCAGTGTTGGCCCTGCAGGAAAAGGTCAGTTCCTTCATCGTGCATCCTTTGGACAGGGCATCGCTCGGCTGGGATCAGCAGTAACATCACGTCTTCGAAGAAATCAGTTTTCGGGCAAGTCTCTCCTTACTGTATAGATCACTTGGAGTTTCAAATTTACCACTTTAAGAACTATTCCAGAGTTTGGCTGTTTGTTAAACTGCCATATAGCAGTTAACTTCCGGTTAAGTTAGTTGCTTAGTTAAGTTAGTTTATTTTTCACTTTTGTTGAGCAGAGTTTAATAATTGTTTATGTTTGTTTATAAAACCTGACTCAATTCTATATTCATTGTTGCCGACCACGTAACAAGTTATAAGGAAAGATTGAATAGGTTTATTCCTTGGAACATAGAAGATTGAGAGGAGACTTGAGGCTTACAAGGTTATAAGGGGTGTAGATAGGATAAATGTAAGCATGTGGCGACCCATTTCCTGGCGCATCCACACCGACTCACAATTAGATAGCCTACGGGGGTTTGCGAGCACAGAGCTTTGGAGCCTCTGCGCCATGGGGGTCCGGTTGAGGGAGGCTTAAAAGTGAGGCTGAAGTTTTCGAATAAAGTTTTTTTCCTTCAACTGCAGTTACCGACTCCGTGTCGTAATTTTAGCGCTGCGTGTAGCACACCGCTACAAGCAGGCATTTTCCACTGTGGTTGGACGAGACTACAGCAGAGGTCCAGGGTTAAGGGTGAATGATGAAAAGTTTAAGAGGAACATGGGGGGAAACTTCTTGAATCAGAGGGTGGTGAGAGTGTGGAACGAGCTGCCAGCACAATTTCAATGAGCAAGAGGAGTTTGGATTGTGCAGGGATGGTAAGGGTATAGTGAACTATGGTTCCAATGCAGGCCGGTGGGAGTAGGTAATTTAAATGGTTCGTAAATGAGCCAAAGGGCCTGGTTCTGTTCTGTACTTTTTCATGACTCTGTGACTCTACCCTCTTTCTCTACGATATGCGGGATTTCTGCACATGCTCAGGAATTGGTGTGATGATGTACCTGTCCTTGTGCAATGAGTGTGCAATGAGGCAGTACATCTGCCATCTTCTGCACACCTGCTCTACAATGCAACAGAGGTTACAGAATGAAATACATCCGACGCTATAAACTTTAAGATGCTTCTCTGCCAAAACTTGGAGATTACTGATTATTTCTGCAGTGGGGAAGGCTGCCAGTGATCGGAGATAAAATATTTTGAACATGAGCAAGCTTTTTTCTTTCACTTGTCAATATACTGTACTTGGTAATGCTTCTGTCTAGAAAACAGTAACTGTAGCAAAAAGTGGAAATTCCATTGGGGAAAACTGATAGCTCCACAAACAACTGCCACCAATAGTTTGGAACTTGTGCACGTTCACATCTTTAAATGGAGGAATCCTGAATTTCCTGCCATTCTGAGTATAGTGAGTATGGACACCTCATGAAGTCCATGGGTTGAATGCAGAGCTAGTGACTGGAGTTCACCAGAGACGTTGGACAGGTTGGGGAGGGGAGAGCCTCAGAAGTGGACGAGGAAGGGGCCTCAAACAAAGCAGGAAAGTAAAAGATCTCTTTGGGCAGGGCTGAGGCCTTTTCCAGTGCAGCCCTTTTAAATAGCAAATCTGCAGGAGCATCATTGTCTGTAAAACAGTTCTGCAAATGTGATTAATGGCAATTATCATTCATAAAAATGTAACGTAATTTCTCATGTAATGTTCCTAAGGAAACTGTGTTACTTGCACAGACATAGAAACACAGGAAAAAGCAGGCCTGCAGCCTTACAATCTGTTACACAAAACCATCATGGCAGATGCATGGTCTCACTATCATATTCCCACCTTCTGCATCTAGGAATCGATTCCTTTCTTAAATATATTCAGAAACTTGACTTACACCACCCCGTGACAAAGAATTCCACAGGTCCACTTCCATCAGCATGAAGAATTTTCTCTTCATCTCAGTCCTGAATGTCTCGCCTTCGTGGCCCATCTTTTTTGAGTACCCCAGCCAGGGAATTGTCTTCTCAGTCTGCAGTCTGTCTTCAGAATTCTGAATGTTTTAGTAAAATCTCTCTCTTTCTTCCAATCTTTGGTGAATGCAGGGCAAGATGACCCTGCCTCTCCTCGTCAACCCAGGTGTCAGTCTGGTAAGTCTTCACTGCATCCTCTCTCTGTATTTAAGTGCATCCTCCTTTAAGTGAGGGGACCAAAACAACTCACAATACTGCAGGTGTGATTCCCATTAAGTGGAGTTTGACATCCTGGCTGCAGTCCTCGTAACCTCTCCCAATGAAGGCTTGCCCTCTTGCCTCAGCTGAACGCTTACTTTCACAATACCCAGATCTCTTTGTACATCATTGATTCTCACTACACAACCACTTAAATTGTACTCTACCTCGCTGCTTTTCCTACATAAGTGAGTAACTTTTACATTAAACTGCAAACATTTGTGTACTCACTGAGCTTGTCAAGAGTCACCTTGTATCCTCTCTGCGTCTATCTCGCAGCTTCCCGGCATTGAAAAATTTAGAAACATCACATTCAATGGGTTTTGTGAGCAACTGGGGTGCAAGCACTGATCCCTTCGGCACCCCACTAGTCATCAATTGCCACTCTATACAAATAAGTCATTTATTCCTACTGTGTTTCCTGTCTTCCAGCCTGTTTTCAGTCACTGCCAGTACACTGCACTCTAATCTCATCAGCTTTGATTTCCACCTCACCAGGCATGCTCGGCAAATGGCTTTTCCAATTACCGTAAACAACATATCTTGTCCTTTGATGCTGCTGGCAAGTTGCCCACTTCTCACTGCTGCCATCGGGAAGGAGGTCCAGGAGCCTCGGGTCCCACACCACCCGGTTCAGGGACAGTTATTACCCCTCAACCATCAGGCTCCTGAACCAGAGAACCTCAACTCTGAACTGATTCCACAACCTATAGAATCACTTTCAAGGACTCTGCAACTCATGTTCTCAGTATTATTTATGTTTTATTTTTGCATTAGCACAGTTTGCATATTAGTTGTTTGTCAGTCTTGTTTATGTGTCATTTTTCATTAATTCTATTGTATTTTTCTGTTCTGCTTAGAATGCCTGTGGGAAATTAATCCCAAGGTAATGATATACATTCTTTGATAATAAATTTATTTTGAGCTTTGAAAATCTCATTAACTATCAAAAGTGGTATTCACAATAATTTAAATTAATCAAGATCAATTCAAAATTAATCATACCATTAATAAATAGAAAATATTTTGAAAACTGAAGTAATTAAAACATTTGAAAACTTAACAACTAATCAATACAGCGGAGAGGCAGTCAAGACTGCCCAAAGCATCACCCGCACCAGCCTACCTGCCAACAAGGATATAAGTACAGAAAGGTGCCGAAAAAGGGCCAGTAACATCATGAAGGGTCCCACCCACCCTGCTCATGGACTGTCAGTCCCACTCCCATCAGGGAGGAGGCTATGTAGCATCCACACCAGGACCACCAGGCCCAAAAACAACTACCTTCCCCAAACTGTGAGGCTGATCAACACCTCCAACCAGTAACCCACCTCTCCACACCCCCAACCACAAAATAAAGCCACCATATGTACAGACTCTCCTGTGCCTTTATGGGCATGCAATCAGTCTATCTTTATAAGCTATCGTGCATTTATATTAATTGTTGTTTTGTTTATTATTGTGTTTTTTATCTTATTGTGTATTTCTTTGTGCTGCATCAGATCTGGAGTAAAACTGATTTCATTCTCTTTTACACTTGTGTACTGGGAATGACATTGAACACTCCTAAATCTTGAAGTAATAACTTACATAGATGTAAAAGTTAAATACATTTAAAGGCCTTTTGCAGAGCCTTTGACAAGGTCCATCTTGGGAAGTTGGTCAAGAAGATTCAGTCGCTTGATAAGATTGTAAATTGGATTGGATTTTGGCTTTGTGTGACTAGCCAGAGTATGGTAGTAGATGGTTGTGTCTCTGACTGGGTGCCTTTTGTGTTATTATGTACATACGTAATAAAGAACTTCAGTTCCTTGTGTGCATTGCAGATGAACCCAAGTCACACACACACACACCAGACATCCCCCCTCTCCCAGAAGTTCCAGAAGTCTCCCGCATATTGATAGTGGCTCCCTGGCGCCCACAAATTATATACAATATCCCAGAAATTGATTTTTTTGAGTGCGAGCGGGGGGGGGGGAGAAGGAGGAGGAGGGGGGGGAGAGGGAGAGAGGGAGAGAGGGAGAGAGGGGGAGAGGGAGAGAGGGAGAGAGGGGGAGGGAGAGAGGGGGAGGGAGAGGGGGAGGGAGAGGGGGAGGGAGAGGGGGAGGGAGAGGGGGAGGGGGAGGGAGAGGGGGAGGGAGAGGGGGAGGGGGAGGGAGAGGGGGAGGGAGAGGGGGAGGGGGAGGGAGAGGGGGAGGGGGAGTGAGAGGGGGAGGGGGAGGGGGAGGGAGAGGGGGAGGGAGAGGGAGGGGAGGGGGAGGGAGAGGGAGAGGGAGAGGGGGAGGGAGAGGGGGAGGGAGAGGGAGAGGGGGAGGGGGAGGGAGAGGGAGAGGGGGAGGGGGAGGGAGAGGGAATAAATAAATAAATAAATCCTGATTGGTCTCTCTTTGTGCTAAGTGGACCTATCAGTTTTCTCTGTGGGCGGGCTTTACAGTCAACCTCTCTCTCTCCTTCATTGTCCACCAATTCAGTTTAGTGTCCTGCAGCGCCATAGCAGAGTGTTCCAAAAAAAGAAAATATAAAACATACTTCACCCCAGAAGACACTAAAGTGTACCCTTGCCTAATAGGGGTCAGAAATAATGACAGTGTTGCTCGTGGCACTGTTTGCAACAGTGACTTCCATTGCCCATGGTGGGTTAAATGACTGTAAAAGACATGTTGAGGTGAGTTTAACAGGTGTCATTCATTCATTAGCACAGCTAATATTATTTAAACGAGCTGGCTCGCTGCTAAGGAGCTACTCTATTGATGTCCTACATGATGAGGCCAAACTCCCTGTAGACTTGCTTAAAGTCCTAATAGAATAAAAAAAACTCCATGATAATATAATATAATTAATATAAGTACTTATTTTAATGTCACATTTTCTGCGTAAGACAATATAATAAGGATACACCTTGAGGAGTTCTGGGGGAAGCTGTCCAGAGTAAAGTCTGTGAGCACAGGGCAGTGGAGATTCAAAGAGCTCTGCCAGTCGATGAAGCTGCTTTTGGTGCTGCCAGATTCTAATTGCGATGTAGAAAGGGCATTCGGCATGGTGCGTCACATTGAGACAGAACTCAGAAGTCTCACAAAACACGTGTGAATCTGATGTCTTGCAAAATGAACAAATTCATTGACACAGACTGCGATGAGGTTGAGACTTCCGGTAAAATGCTCAAATCTGCCGAGCAAGCCACATCACAGTACAGGGAAAGTTGGCAAAAGAAATAGAAAAGCTATTTGCTTTAACATTTAGCTATTAGCATTGAGACTGCCAACAAAATACTCAACAAGGAATATGTGTGTGTGTAAATAGTTTCAATATGTGATCAAATAAATTATTGTGTTCTTTCATAATCAAATGTTCTGTATACATGCACCCTTGGAGGATGACCGAGGGGGGGGGAGTGGTGGAGATATGGGGTTGCCGGGGGCGGGGGTGGTGGTGCTACCTCCCTTAAATGAGTTTTTGCAGGGTGGGATGTCTACACACACACACACACACACACACACACCTGGGTAAAGTGTAGATAAGCTGAAGCCATTCTGTAAATCTGGAAATAAAATAGTTCTAACATTTTTCTCCACACAAGTTTGTCTCTGTTAAAGAACAAACATAACATGGTGTCAGAAGTCTGCGTGAGGTCTGAATACAAAGCATAGCTGAATACCGTGGGCGATTAAGCAAGAGACGTTAGGTTCCGACTGAAAGAAGCTGCTGCCCAGAGAGCACTTTGTGTCTGGAAGCTGCCGAAGTTCACCAGATTCACTAAGAGAATACCAGGTGAGCGCCCGAAAACTCTGTAATAGACAACCTAAGTCCTCCAGCAGCTATTGAGTTTACCAGTAATTTAACCGATAAATGGAAACTGCGATTCAATATATACTTATCTGTGAGCAGAGCTGGTGGGGCACAGGAAAAAAGTGAAAGCATCTAACTTTCTACATGTTTTGGGCATCTACAACAGTTTTCAAATTGATGAGACAGACTTTAAATTAAATGCTCTGATGACAAATTTTGAGGAGTATCTTGTCCCAAGTAAAAAAACCGTCACATTTGAAAGATATGTTCTTTTCCTGTGAACAGAAACAAGGTTTTAGCTCTGACCAGTACTTAGCTGAGCTTCACACACCGAGGAAGTCCTGTGTTTGGAAATTTGAGCGACTCGCTAGTTAAAGACAAAATGGTTTGCCGAATCCCAGATAATGTTGTCAGAGAAAGAGTGCTCCACGATAAAGTTTTGATGCTAGAAAAGGCTATGAATATGCGCAGGGCATTGGAGACCACACAATCTCAAACTTGGGATCTGCACAGTGCAGCAACAACAGTGCATGCTGTGAAAACAGGGGCAGAGCATCAGACGTTTCCCAAAGCAACAGCAGAGCAGAGAAGTCGGCTGAAACAGTAAATGCAGCAAACGTGGCGATAGACACATCCCAAAGACATGTCATGCTTATGAAAAGTCCTGCAATAATTGTGGGAAGAGGAATCATTTCACAAAGAGTTGTAGGGCTCCATGATAAAGGTGTACCCTGCTGATGTGGAAACTGAGGCTTTTTTGCAGATTATCTGCAGACTGTTGGTGCCGGTAAGACAAAATGGACTATTCCACTGACTGTGAATGAGACAGTAATTCCATTCAAGCTTGACACTGGAGCCCAGGTGAATCTGTTATCTATGGATGATTACAATACTCTCAAAGTAAAGAGCAAGATTAGCCCAGTGAAGTTAAAAGTGACAGGCCATACTGGAGAGAACATATCAGTAAAAATAGGCTGTATAGTGATCTTCAAGCACAAGGGACAGCAGCTTAAAGGCACAGCTACTGATGGTTAAAAAGCAAGTACAGCCAATATTAGGTCTGACTGCATGCAAAAGGCTCAACCTGGAGAAAAGGGTTTTCATAGTGTCAAACGTGACCACACAATGAAGAGTATGCAGATATCTTTGAGGGGTTCGGATGCTTAACTGATGTAACTCAAAAGCTCGTAAGGGCATCCATGAGAGATTCAGAGAGGTTATGGAAGAGAACCTCAAAAACTCCGCATTCCATAGACATCCGTATCAGCTACACCAGCTTGGCAGTCGCAATGCCACTGCTAAACAGAGTGATCACGATGAAGAAGTCACCAGACTTGCTTCCACGTCATGTAGCTTTGGTTCAAAGTCTGTCTCTCATTGACTTCCAGTTAAAGACTGTAAATCAATAACATCTCCACAACCCTCTCATTGACTTCCAGTTAAAGACTGTAAATCAATAACATCTCCACAATCCTCTCATTGACATCCAGTTAAGGACTGTAAATCAATAGCATCTCCACAATCCTCCGGTTGGATTCCAGTTAAAGACTCCACAAAGTTGAAGAGAAAAATAAAAAGGAAGATGGGGAGACTACACATGATCCAAGGTCAGGACAACACAGAGCACCAGGAGGAGTTAATTTCTATGATACACAGCCAACAGAAGGAGCTCTGTGAATTAAGACAGACTCAGTTGGAACTTGTGCAAAACCTCACTAATCACATGGATGTAGTCCAGGGCTCCATTATGAGGCTTGTGAGGTGAATTATGGTCACAGAGAAGGAACAAGAACATCGATGTACAGAGAGAATCTTGGCAGAAGTATGTGAAAGAAATGAACACATGGATCAACATTCTCAAAAGAGCATTTGTAGTAATTAGCAACTGAAGAAAGACATGTATGGAAACAAATAGCAGTCCAAAAGGGATCATTAAGCCACTATGGAGATGGATTGAGAATGGCTGACTGAATAAGGGACTGTATTTGCTCATTCCAATTTAAGTTAATGTGAATGTCTTTGATGGTTTACGGCGACATAGTATTTGTTTGCTTTAAAGGGGGAAGATGTGCTATTATGTGTATACATAATAAAAAACTTCAATTCCTGTGTGCATTGCAGGTGGTTAACCAGGAACCGAAAGCGGTGTTGGTGAACAGGACACACACATACACACTCTTGGCAGGCTAGCTTGGCCCGAGTAAAATCTGGACAAGCTGAAGCTATTCTGTAGATCTGTAAATAAAGTAGTTCTTGTGTTTTTACCCAGGCAAGCTGGTCTTTGTTAAAGAACAAACATAACACCTTTGACTAATGGTGTGCCACAGGGGTTGATGCTGGATCCATCGCTGTTTGTTATCTATATCAATGATCTGGATGATAATATGGTAAAAAGGATCAGCAAATTTGTGGATGGTGAGGAGGACTATCAGAACTTGCAGAACTGGACCAGCTGGAAAAAGGGGCTGAAAAGTGGCTGATGGAATTTAATGCAGACAATTGTGAGGTGGTGCACTATGAGGAGACACCCAGGGTAGTGTCATGGTCCCAATCATTAGTTCCCTATCTTGCTCCTAATTTACCTTGATTCCGACCGTTTAGTTTCCCACTTACTGCTAATTCCTTTTGACGATGACACACCTGGAACTGCAGTACAAGAACCCCAGCGTCACACCACTGGTTGCCAGTTCATTGGTCTATTCCCATGTGATAACTTGGTTTCCTGACTGCTTAGAGCCGTCAGTTCTAGGTTCAGTTCCAGTTTCAAGATGCTCCATGAAAACCCTGTCTCCGTGTCAAGGCTCCATGTCAGAGCTTCATGTTAAGATTCCTCCTGTTTGCTGTTCAACGTTCACGTCTGCGCCAGCATCCCCAACTCAACCTCCGTGCCTGTGTCCTGCACTTGGGTTCTGCTCAGTCGCTCCGTGCAACAGAACAAACTGGCCGTAATGAACCCAGCTGAAACGAACCCTCTGCAGCCAGGGCTCCCGCCTGGGCCTGCACGATCAGATGCTCCGGGATGTAATGGAGGACCTCCGTTCCTGTCAGTGAATGTTAAAAAGGTCAGTGAGCAGGTCGACCGAGTATCCGCTCATCTTGCCCCGTCCACTCCGCGAACTCTGTCTGAGCAGCCCAGACAGCCTGTAGCGGCAATGCCCAATGTGAAGACAGCAGAACCGATAAGAGGGCCACACGCACCTGAACCAGAACCCTACGCCGGGGATCTGGGGAAGTGCCGGGGTTTCTGCTGCAATGCTCCTTGATGTTCGAGTAGCAGCCGTCCACGTACACCACAGACAGATCAAAGATGGCTTACATCATGAGGTTGTTGCAAGGAAGTGCCTTAGCGTGGACCACCGCCATTTGGGATAATCAGCCAGAGACCTACTCTTCATTCCCCACCTTCATCTCAGAAATGAGGAAGATTTTTCATCATCCCGTCCGCGGTAAAGATGCCGCTAAGCGCCCTCCGTCAGGGCTCACGCAGTGTAGCCGAAGACTCCGTGGAGTTCCGGGTGCCAGCGGCCGACTCAGGGTGGAATGATGAGCACTCCAGGAGCTATTCCGGCAAGGCTTCTGTGACAAGGTAAAGGACGAGTGGGTGGTTAGGGATGACACTAACAGCCTGGATTCATTGATCTCCCTGGCCAGCAGTCTGGACAACAGTCTTCGAGAACTGGTCGTCCACCCCCTTTGGCCACTCCACGGCACCCTGTACCGTCTCCCACCAGCACAAGCCTCTCATCTCCTCCTGCTCCTGGAATAGCTCCCAGCCCGGCCGTTTCCGCCGTCCCGGGAGAGGAACCCGTGCAGCTGGGATGGAACTGTCCTTCTCCCACAGAGCGGCTCCGGAGATTGAGATCTCTGTTGCAGCCAGTTCAGCCACTTCCAAGCTACCTGACCCCTTCAGCCAAAGAAGGATGGCTCACCAGTTGAACGGGGGACCCTGGTGAATTGGACAACATTCCCTTCCATTCCCAGAACTCGGATGCAGATCCCGGCAACTTTATGTTACAACAAACAATCCCTGCCTCTGTCAGCTCCAGTGGACTCCAGTGCTGAGGGCAATCTTCTGGATGAAGACATAGCTTCCCAGGCTGGAATTCCTCGGGAGCCGTTGAGCTGCCTGGGCACTAGACAGAAGACTTCTGGCCTGGGTCTCACACTGCACACCACCCCTGTCTCCAATTCTCCCCGGGAACCATCGGGAGCAGGTATAATTTAACTTAATTTCCACCCCTCAAGCTCCTATCGTTCTTGGGTACCCTTGGTTGAGCCGTCACAATCCCCATTTTGATTGGTGCACTGGGAAGTTAGCCAGCCGGAGCCATTCTGTCACTCCACTTGTCTCCAATCGGCCCTTTCCCCTGTGAGAGTCACCGCAACCTCATCTGCCACTGAAACCCCCGACTTATCCAGGGGTCCGGCAGAGTACCACAACCTGGGAGAGGTGTTCAGCGAACAATGCGCTCTTTCCCTTCCTCCACACAGCCCTTATGATTGTGCTATTGACCTTCTCCCCAGGGCCCCTCTACCCACCAGTCAGGTGTATAACCTGTCCTGGCCAGAAAGGGAAGCAATGCAGGCTTACTTAAATGACTCTCTTGTGGCAGGCATTATTTAACCCTCATCCCCCCTGTTGGCGCAGGTTTTTTCTTTGTGGGGAAGAAAGACAGCTCACCGCGTCCCTGCATTGACTACCGAGGCCTAAATAGCATCACCGAAAAGAACAAATATCCACTGCCACTTATCAACTCTACTTTCAACCACTTCATAGAGCCATCATCTTCTCCACGTTGGACCTACAAAGTGCCTATCACGATAAGGCAGGGGGATGATTGGAAAACACGTTTAACACCCCTCTTGGTCACTTTGACTACTTGGTCATGCCATTCGGCCTCACCAATGCCCCGGCTGACTTTCACGCCCTGATAAATTATGTCCTGAGAGACTTTATTAACCGCTTTGTATTTGTTTATTTGGATGACATTTTAATCTTCTCCAGCAACCTTCAGGAACACACCCACCATGTCCGTCAGGTTCTGCAGAGGCTTTGGGAGAATAAACAATTCGTAAAAGCCGAGAAGCGTGAACTTCCCGTTCTTTCTGTCAGTTTCTTAGGATGCATCATCGAGAGCGGGCAAGTGAGGGCAGATCCCAAACAGACCTGGGCAGTGGTGGGGTGGCCAACACCCACACCACTCGAGCAATTCCAGCGACCTCTGGGGTCTGCAAACTTTTATCGCCGTTTCATCAGGGATTACAGCTGGGTGGCAGCACCCCTTATTCGACTCACCTCTCCTACAACCCCTTTTCACTGGGACCCCGAAGCGGACTCCACCTTCTCAGAGCTGAAAAGGGGTCTCACCTCCATTCCCATCCTGGTTCAACCAGACCTCTCTTGTCAATTCATTCTGGAGGTCGATGCCTCCGACTCTGGGGTGGGAGCAGTCCTCTCCCAATGTTCAGGCCCTGACCAAAAACTTCATCCCTGTGCCTTCTTTTCTCGTCGGCTGTCCCCCGCCGAATGAAATTATGATGTAGGGAACCGGGAGTTGCTGGTGGTCAAACTTGCTTTGGAGGAGTGGAGGCACCAGCTGGGGGGAGTGGAACATCCGTTTATCATCTGGACCGATCACAAGAATCTCGCCTATATCCAAACCGCCAAACGTCTGAATTCCCAACAAGCCCGTTGGGCATTATTTTTTGGTCGGTTCAGGTTTACATTCACCTGTCATCTGGGGTCCAAGAACGGGAAGCCCGATGCCCTCTCCTGTCGATACATTTCCGATGAGTGCTTTCCCAACCCCGAGACCATCCTTCCACCCTCCTGTGTAGTGGCTGCCCTCACCTGGGAGATCGAGGCCATAGTCAAAGAGGCCCAACAGACTCAACCTGACCCAGGCACTGGACCCTTCCATCTCCTTATCGTGCCCAATTCCGTTCGATCTCAGGTTCTCCAGTGGGGGCACTCGTCTCATTTTGCCCGCCATCCTGGGATCGATCAGACACTGTCCCTTCTGAAGAGACATTTCTGGTGGCCCTCCATGGACTCTGACACCCGTTCCTTCGTCTCTGCCCGTTTTGTTTGTGCCTCCCACCAACCACCTGCAGGATTGCCTCGTCCCCTACCTGTCCCTGGCCGCCCGTGGTCTCACATTGCGCTGGATTTTGTTACGGGACTACCCCCTTCACATGGGAACACTACCGTACTCACCGCGGTGGACCGTTTCTCCAAAGCTGTCCACTTCGTAGCCCTTCCCAAACTCGGGAGACAGCCGACCTTCAAGTCCATCACATCCTCCACCCTCGTGGAATTATTTCTGACCTGGGTCCCCAATTCAACCCTAAAGTCTGGAGATCATCAGTAAATCTGTTGTCTGGCTTTCATACACAGCCGAATGGGCAAACAGAGCGAGCTAACCAGGATTTGGAAGCAGCACTGTGCTGCGTAACCACCAACAACCCGTCTGCCTGGAGCACCCATCTCACTTGGGTAGAGCACGCCCACAACTCCCTGTCAGCACCGCCACCAGAAGGTCTCCCTTTGAACGCTCCCTCGGTTACCAACCCCCTCTGTTCTCCACTCATGAAGGTGACAT
This sequence comes from Hypanus sabinus, assembly GCF_030144855.1. NCBI lineage: Eukaryota > Metazoa > Chordata > Chondrichthyes > Myliobatiformes > Dasyatidae > Hypanus > Hypanus sabinus. The sequence goes on along the minus strand of NC_082717.1, from coordinate 105,406,849 downwards.
TGCTGTGCCTTCTGTTCAGGCCCATCTCCGCCGGTGCCGCAAGATCTGGAAAGACACCCGCGCGGCCCTGCTCTGCTCAGCCGACCGCAACCAGAGGATTGCCAATCGCCATCAGATTATCAGCCTGGGCAGAAGGTTTGGCTCTTTTCTAAAGACATTCCCCCTCAAGGATGAGCCCAAGAAACTCGCCCCCTGTTTCCTGGGACCATTCGAGATTGAGAGCATTATCAACCCCTCAACTACCCAAATCTCTACACATCCGTCCTACATTCCACGTTTCCCAATTGAAACTGGTATCTGTCAACCCTTTATGCCCTCCTGCCGAACCGCCTCCACCCGCCCGGATCATTGACGACCACCCAGCGTACACCGTCCGGCGATTACTGGATATGCGCCACCGAGGCAGGGACTTCCGATGCCTGGTCGACTGGGAAGGATACGGCCCGAAGGAACATCCCTGGATTCCCCACCCCTTCATCTTGGACCCTTCCCTCATCCGGGATTTCCATCGGGATCATCTGGACAAGCCTGGTGGATCGCCTGGAGACTCCCGTTGGTGGAGTGGGGCGGGTACTGTCATGGTCCCAATTGTTAATTCCCTATCTTGCTCCTAATTTACTTAGATTATGCCATGATCCCAAGCGTCACACCACTGGTTGCCAGTTCATTGGTCTATTCCCATGTGATAACTTCGTTTCCTGACTGCTTAGAACCGTCAGTTCTAGGCTCAGCTCCAGTTTCATGAAATTCCATGAAAACCCCGTCACCGTGTCAAGACTCCATATCAGAGCTCCGTGTCAAGATTCCTCCTGCTTGCTGTTCAACGTTCACGTCTACGCCAGCATCCCCCAACTCAATCTCCGTGTCTTGGCTTCTCCTCAGTCATCCCATGCAACAGGCAGGTCTGACACAGTGAGCGGTAGGGCACTGAGGAGTGTGGTAGAACAAAAGGATCGAGGAATAGAGGGCCATAATTCCTTGAAAGTGACATCACAGGTAGATAAGATCGTAAAGAGACCTTTTGGCACATTAGCCTTCATGAATCAAAGTACTGATTACAGGAGATGGGATGCTATGTTGAAGTTGTATAAGACATTGGTGAGACCTGATTTGTAGTACTGTGTGCAGTTTTGGTCACCTACCTACAGGAAAGATGTGAATAATATCGAAAGAGTGCGGACAAAATTTGCAATCATGTTTTTGGAAATTGAGGACCTGAGTTTTAGGGGAGGGTTAAATAAGTTAGGACTTTATTCCTTGGAGTGTAGGAGAATGAGGGGAAGATTTGATAGAAGTATACAAGATTATGAGGGATATGTAGTAAATGCAAGCAGGCTTTTTCCACTGAGGTTGGGTGAGACTAGAACAAGAGGCTATGGGTTAAGAGTGAAAGCTGAAATGTTTAAGTGAAACATGAGGGAAAACCTCTTGATTCAGAAGGTAGTGAGAGTGGAATGAGCTGCCAGCACAAGTGGTGAATGTAGGGTTGATGTAAACATTGAAGAGAAATTTGGGTAGGTATGTTGGTGGGAGGGTATTGAGGGCTGTGGTCCAGGTGCAGGTTGATGGGACAAGATAGATTAATAGTCTGGAATGGACGAGATGGACTGAAGGACCTGTGCTGCAGGGTTCTATGCTTTTATGCCTCTATCAACTCAAGTAATTGAAAATAGTAAATTACCTGAAAACTTACCTATATCTCTGTTTGTCAGTAAAATTACTCTAGGTCTAACTGTTCACAAAATCATTTGGCAGATCCCCCATGATAAATGATGGAAAACTGCAGGAAGCTGGCATCCTGCCAACAGACTCCACATGGAGCGCAGCATCGGAACACTGCCGGAATTTCAGCAATGAACATCCCCCAGGATATTTTGGACATGTTCAGAAATGCTTTGGATTTCAGTCTGGCTCTCCCTGTAACAATGTTGTTTGCCACAGCTCTGTATCTGGAATGATGTGTTCAATTACCAAATGAAGACCATTTGATGATTAGACAATAAAATGGAAATCAAAAACAAATCAGATGCTGGAAATCAAAAACAAATCAGATGCTGGAAATCTGAGACAAAAACTGAAAAATGGTGAAATATTCAGCAGGTCAGATTGCATTTATAGAAGAGAAACAGAGATAGTGCTTCTGAACCTGGTTTAGTTTTTAATCAATGAATACACTAACAGTAGACCATTGGTGGTCTGTGACTAAAGTAATATTTTATTTTTAGCTTTTCCTTTGTGGATATGGAATGGATAGAAACATAGAAAATAGGTGCAGGAGTAGGCCATTCGGCCCTTCGAGCCTGCACCGCCATTCAGTATGATCATGGCTGATCATCCAACTCAGAACCCTGTACCTGCTTTCTCTCCATACCCCCTGATCCCTTTAGCCACAAGGGCCATATCTAACTTCCTCTTAAATATAGCCAATGAACCGGCCTCAACTGTTTCCTGTGGCAGAGAATTCCACAGATTCACCACTCTCTGAAGAAGTTTTTCCTCATCTCGGTCCTAAAAGGATTCCCCTTTATCCTTAAACTGTGACCCCTCGTTCTGGACATCCCCAACATCAGAAACAACCTTCCTGCATCTAGCCTGTCCAATCCCTTTAGAATTTTATACGTTTCAATAAGATCCCCCCTCAATCTTCTAAATTCCAGTGAGTATAAGCCTAGTCGATCCAGTCTTTCTTCATATGAAAGTCCTGCCATCCCAGGAATCAATCTGGTGAACCTTCTCTGTACTCCCTCTATGGCAAGAATGTCTTTCTATAACACAAGTAAAGAAATTGTCAATAATAATTTTAGTAATATTTAAAAATTATCATATCTTTAATGTACTGGCATTGAACTGCAATTTTTATATACAGTAGCTATGATGCATCAGATTTAACAAGGTATACAAAAGGCTTGTAGGTGTTCATTTAAGCTTGTTTTGCTTTTGGAACTAATTTTTAAATATTTCTGTAGAAATAATTTGTTAGAACAAAAGAATATGAAAAATAGAACAAGAAACATCTGACTGAACCTAAATAATTTGGGGGGAAAGGAGCGACATCTACTGGCCAGCTCCTTCACTGATGTACATTGGTTCACAACTGTACAAATGACATGAAATGCACAATCTGTGCTGAAAAAGTACAAAATTGTTTCACTCAGTACATGAAAAAATATTATTCATAACTTAGAAATGCTTCCCTTCAAAGAAAAGAAAGCCTGTTTTCCCATTTCTATGTGTCGCTGCTGCTGCTTTCCTTCAGCCACTCAGCTCAAATGACCGTATTCGGCAGTGAACGCTCCCAACGCTCCCAGCTCACATTTGCTCAATAGTCGTCTCAGTCCCACTACGACCATTCCATTCTGTTGGGCAACAAATCGAATATCTGAATATTTGTGAGCAAATCCATTGCTGGCTGCTACACTTCATCCGTGAAATTAATATGAAGTATCCGTACCTATGCTTTCATCAACATTTCTGCCACATTTAAATTATAACAGACTTTGAACAGACCACCATAGTCAACTTTGTTCAGAGGTTTTTGCTCAATCACTCTGCCACAATAGGAGGTAGTTTGCATCGCTGCGGGTACCATATCGCAACAGCTTCTTTACTGCAAGTATTTGGAAACACATTACGAAATTGCAATACCTCAAAGAATAATGAACAGTAAATATTTGATCCCTGAATGTTTAAGTGGTGTTTTTGCGTTGAGTTACACCTGTACACCTGCTTGGTAATACAAATATCTAATTAGCAACTCGATGCATAGAAGCATGCAGACATGGTCAAAAGGTTCAGCTGTTGTTCAGGCCAAACATCAGAATGGGGAAGAAACGTGATCCAAGTGACTTTGGGCGTAGAATGGTTGTTGGTGCCAGACAGGGTGGTCTGAGTATCTCAGAAACTCATAATCTCCTGGGATTTTAACAATAAACAAACTCTGGAGATTATCAAGATTAGTGCAAGAAAGTATCCAGTGAGCAAATTGCTGTGAGCAAAGATGCCTTGTTAATGACAAGCGTTAGAGGAGAATGCCAGGTTGGTTCAAGCTGACAGGAAGGTGACGGTAACTCAAGTAACCGTGCGTTACAACAGTGCTCTGCAGAGAAGCATCTCTGAATGCACATTTCAAACCTTGAAGTGGATGGGCTCCAGAAGCAGATGACCACACCAGGTTAATGTAACTACCTTATACAGACATACACAGTATTAGTCAATCTTAAATTGTCCTGAAGATTTAATCGCTGAGGCAGGTGGGACTTGCAGCTGCGAAACAATCTCAGGTTCTGGGGCCTCTCCATGATGGTTGTAGGAGTTGACTCTGAGACTGCTGGGAGTGGTTCTGACAGCTCTGGGCACCTTTCTTCTTCATCCTATTTCTCTTTCTAGTTTATGCATCTTTATCTTGGGAAGATGAATTCAGTTCACTACAGTGTTCACTTATTAATCCTTCTTTTGCTCCCTGTATGATCTGATCTCTCCTCTCATTTTCCTCATTCACAACATCATGTGTTTGTATCTCCATTGACTCCTCTCTTTTCGGCCTTCCATTCATCCAGCTGGGCTTTGGTCTTCGCATCTACTTTTACAAGCAGCCTGTTGTCTCCCACTTGAAGTTCATGCAATAACCTTAATGCACGCAAAGCAGGTTCTGGTTTTCTATACTCACAAAAGCCGAATGCTTGCACTCTTCCTGAAGCTCATTGAATTCTCTTCCAGCTTAAAACCAAGCCACATTGTGCAAATAACTGCCAGATTAACATATCGGCGGTTTTCTCAAAAATGTTACCTACAAAAATTGTTGAGCTTGGATCACTGCTTTCGTCACTTGCATGTTACTTTAGAGCAGCATTGTCTTTCCTTGGTCCAATCCGCTTTCCAACCAGAGGCATGGAGGTTGGCATTGACATCTGTTTGCCTCCTGTTGGGCAATGGTTCATGGTGTTCAGCATGAAGACAGTTGTGGCATCATTGAGTACCTTTCTTCACTTTCAGTTGGCTTCATTGCAGGAGATGTGGCATGTAAATTGTAGATGGATCTCCAATGCAGCAGTTGCCCCAACTAAGCACATCCCCACAATGAAGGTCCTTCTGTTCTTACCACATACAAGTTCAATGTGCCTTGTTGGGTGCCGTATTTCACAGTTACAAATGTCATTCCCACTGGAGACACCTTATCTCCAGTATAATTTCATAGCTGAATATCTGCTGGCTTCAGTTTAGCATCTTTGAAATTCACTTCAAGCTCATTGTGTGGAATCACTGAAACAGCTGAGCCAGTGTCCAATTCCATTTCAATTAATTTGACATTCACTTCTGCCGTAAATCATACTGCTTACGTCTATTGTTAATTTTCACTCCCTGCGTCACTCTCATCATCATCATCAGCAACATGTAGATTAATGCTCTCTTTGAAACTGCAGCGTGACTTTCTGATTCTTCCCTGAGGAGTCCAACATGTTTTTAGTATGTGCCATATCTTGTTGCATTTTCTGCAACTTTTGCCTTGAAATCTGCATTTGTTTTGTTCGACCAGGCAGGTTTCATGCTCACTTTCATTCCTGACTGCATCTCTGTCTGCAGCTTCCACTGGAGCAGCGATTTCAACTGGTCTTTTAAAAGTAAGTTGTGCTTCAGTTAGGAGCCATTTTGAATGCTCTCTTGGAACAACTTCTCAGTGCATTATTAAGCTCATTACCAAACAATGCTCAGGCAGTCTCTTCATTTCAGCCATGGACACTGGAATATAAAACACTCTGCAAACAACAATGGCTTTGTTTATAAATATTCCTGCATTACTTTGACGATAGAAGCAAAACTCACTTTTGCTGGTTTGGTTGAAGTCAAACTTCAAAGCAAACTGTGTGCCTTTAAACCCAATATACTTGGCAATATTGGTACTCACTTTTCATTGGCTATGTCACTTGCTTGGAAATATTGCTGAATTAGCTCAGTATACGCATTCCGGTTAACTTTCCTGTAATCAAAAGTGTCAATACTCCTATGTAGCCAACCATTTCTGCTTTTTTTTTTAAAGATTATTATTTACTGGTACTCCCTTTTTATGAACTCGTGAATCCTTTTCACTTTATCCGTCCTTGAATCCTTTCATTTTCTGCCTTATTCTAAACACGATTGTGTCTTCCCTTCCAAAGAGCTTGTGTTGTGCTGCTTTTCTGACACTCTATCATCTCTGCAGGGATGAGGTGTTTATTTATTTCACCATTCTTTTTAATTTGGAACATCTCACTGCATTTCGACAGATCCAAGCTGTCTTGGCTTCATTTTAAAAATAGCTCGGTGCCAGAGCTATCCATTGTAACTTACAAGCATTAAACAGACTCAAACAAACCCGTGGAAGTCCGAAATCCATGACTAACGTCATGTTTACTTTTAAGTAAGGTGCACATGTATCACGTAATGAGGAATGCAACTGGTGTTTTTATCTGTACAACACTGCACGAACTGTTTCAATGAACAAGGATACACAACTACTTCCAAAACATGACTAACTGTAAAGATGACAAAGACTTGACAATAAATTTACAAGGTGGGAATGACGCATGACCGTTCGACAAAGCAGTCTGATCTTGCAATTTAGTAACAAAGACTTGGCCAAGAATTTGTCCAAAATTTAATTAGTCCAGCACCTATGCCCCTCACAGTCACTGGAACCACCACAGGAGCCTGCAACCAACGCTGTCTCATTAAGCCCGATCCCACAAGACGAGGCCCACTATCTCTAACACACTCCACCCCCTACACCCCACGCTGTCTCGGTACGGCTCCGAAACAATGCGCAACTCTGTCTGTAACCCCGCATGCATTGCACCCATCCTGTATCTGTGACCACCCATCAGCCCCTACAACCGTCCATCTCAGTAACCCCTTCCAGACCATAAACCCCACCACGTCTCTGTAAACATCTCAGTTGCATACAACCATGTCTCTGAAAAACATTCCAGACACTATCGCACCCACTGTCTCTGTAACCAGCCTCATTCCCCACACACCTCACACACTCTATCAACCTCTTAAGCCCTTTCACCACTCACTGTCTGTGTAACAACTCGATACCCACACCACTCCCTGTCTCTGTAACCACTCCAGACCCACACCAGTCCCTGTCTGAGTAACAACACCAGACCTATACCACTCCCTGTCTGTGAAACCACGCCAGAACCACGCCACTCCCTGTCTCAGTAACGGCTCCAGTCCCACACCACTCCCTGTCTCTGTAACCACTCCAATCCCACACCAATCCCTGTCTGTGTAACCACTCCAGGTCCACACCACACCCTGTCTCTGTAACCACTCCAGACACACACCACTCCCTGTCTCTGTAACCACTCCAGACCCACACCACTCCCTCTCTCTATAACCACTCCACACCCACACCACTCCCTCTCTCTGTAACCACTCCACACCCACACCACTCCCTGTCTTTGTAAACACTCCAGACACACACCACTCCCTGTGTGTGTAACCACTCCAGACTCACACCACCCCCTGTCTCTGTAACCACTCCAGACACACACCACTCCCTGTGTGTGTAACCACTCCAGACTCACACCACTCCCTGTCTCTGTAACCACTCCAGACACACACCACTCCCTGTCTCTGTAACCACTCCAGACCCACACCACTCACTGTCTCTGTAAACACTCCAGACCCACACCACCCCCTGTCTCTGTAACCACTCCAATCCCACACCACTCCCTGTCTGTGTAACCTCTCCAGACCCACACCACTCCCTGTCTGTGTAACCCCTGCAGACCCACCACTCCCTGTCTCTGTAACCAGTCGAGACCCCCACCACTCCCTGTCTCTGTAACCACTCCAGTCACACACCACTCCCTGTGTGTGTAATCACTCCAGATCCACACCACTCCCTGTCTCTATAACCACTCCAGTCCCACACCACTCCCTGTGTGTGTAACCACTCCAGTCACACACCACTCCCTGTATCTGTAACCACTCCAGACCCACACCACTCCCTGTCTGTGTAACCACTCCAGACACATACGACTCCCTGTCTGTGCAACCACTCCAGACGCACACCAATCCCTGTCTGTGCAACCACTCCAGACACACACCACTCCCTGTATCTGTAACCACTCCAGACCCACACCACTCCCTGTCTCTGTAACCACTCCAGACCCACACCAATCCCACTCTGTGTAACGACTCCAGACACACACCACTCCCTGTCTCTGTAACCACTCCAGACCCACACCAATCCCTGTCTGTGTAACCACTCCAGACATACACCACTCCCTGTCTGTGTAACCACTCCAGACACACACCACTCCCTGTCTGTGTAACCACTCCAGACCCACACTACTCACTGTCTGTGTAAACACTCCAGACCCACACCACCCCCTGTCTCTGTAACCACTCCAGACCCACCACTCCCTGTATCTGTAACCACTCCAGACCCACACAACTCCCTGTCTGTGTAACCACTCCAGACACACACCACTCCCTGTCTGTGCAACCACTCCAGACGCACACCAATCCCTGTCTGTGTAACCACTCCAGACACACACCACTCCCTGTCTCTGTAACAACTCCAGACCCACACCACTCCCTCTCTCTGTAACCACTCCAGACCCACACCACTCCATGTGTCTGTAACCACTCCAGACGCACACCACTCACTGTCTCTGTAACCACTCCAGACCCACACCAATCCCTGTCTGTGTAACCACTCCAGACACACACCACTCCCTGTCTGTGTAACCACTCCAGACACACACCACTCCCTGTCTGTGTAACCACTCCAGACACACACCACTCCCTGTCTGTGTAGCCACTCCAGACCCACACCACTCACTGTCTCTGTAAACACTCCAGACCCACACCACCCCCTGTCTCTGTAACCACTCCAGACCCACACCACCCCCTGTCTCTGTAACCACTCCAGACCCACCACTCCCTGTATCTGTAACCACTCCAGACCCACAGGACTCCCTGTCAGTGTAACCACTCCAGACACACACCACTCCCCGTCTGTGCAACCACTCCAGACGCACACCAATCCCTGTCTGTGTAACCACTCCAGACACACACCACTCCCTGTCTCTGTAACAACTCCAGACCCACACCAATCCCTGTCTGTGTAACCACTCCAGACACACACCACTCCCTGTCTCTGTAACCACTCCAGACCCACACCACTCCCTGTCTCGGTAACCAGTCCAGACCCACACCACTCCCTGTCTCTGTAACCACTCCAGACCCACACCAATCCCTGTCTGTGTAACAACTCCAGACACACACCAATCCCTGTCTCTGTAACCACTCCAGACCCACACCAATCCCTGTCTGTGTAACCACTCCAGACACACACCACTCCCTGTCTGTGGAACCACTCCAGACCCACACCACTCCCTGTCTGTGTAACCACTGCAGACCCACACCACTCCCTGTCTCTGTAACCACTCCACACCCACACCACTCCCTGTCTGTGCAACCACTCCAGACCCACACCACTCCCTGTCTGTGTAACCACTGCAGACCCACACCACTCCCTGTCTCTGTAACCACTCCACACCCACACCACTCCCTGTCTCTGTAACCACTCCACACCCACACCACTCCCTGTCTTTGTAAACACTCCAGACACACACCACACCCTGTCTCTGGAACGACTCCAGTCCCACACCACTCTATGTCTGTGTAACCACTCCAGACCCACACGACTCCAACTCTGTTAAAACACTCCAGTACCACACCACTCCCATCGCTGCTACCACTGCGGACCCACACCAATCCCTGTCTCTGTAACCACTCCAGACACACACCACTCCCTGTCTCTGTAACCACTCCGGACCCACACCACTCCCTGTCTCTGTAACCACTCCAGACCCACACCAATCCCTGTCTCTGTAACCACTCCAGACACACACCACTCCCTATCTCTGTAACCACTCCAGACCCACACCACTCCCTGTCACTGTAACCACTCCAGACCCACACCACTCACTGTCTCTGTAAACACTCCAGACCCACACCACCCCCTGTCTCTGTAACCAATCCAGACCCACACCACCCCCTGTCTCTGTAACCACTCCAGACACACACCACCCCCGTCGGTGTAACCACTCCAGACCCACACCAATCCCTGTCTGTGCAACCACTCCAGACACACACCACTCCCTGTCTGTGTAACCACTCCAGACCCACACCACTCCCTGTCTGTGTAACCACTCCAGACCCACCACTCCCTGTCTCTGTAACCAGTCGAGACCCCCACCACTCCCTGTCTCTGTAACCACTCCAGACACACACAACTCCCTATTTCTGTAACCACTCCGGGCCCACAACAATCCCTGTCTCTGTAACCGCTACAGACCCACACCACTCCCTGTGTGTGTAATCACTCCAGATCCACACCACTCCCTGTCTCTATAACCACTCCAGTCCCACACCACTCCCTGTGTGTGTAACCACTCCAGTCACACACCACTCCCTGTATCTGTAACCACTCCAGACCCACACCACTCCCTGTCTGTGTAACCACTCCAGACACACACCACTCCCTGTCTGTGCAATCACTCCAGACGCACACCAATCCCTGTCTGTGCAACCACTCCAGACACACACCACTCCCTGTATCTGTAACCACTCCAGACCCACACCACTCCTTGTCTCTGTAACCACTCCAGACCCACACCAATCCCACTCTGTGTAACCACTCCAGACACACACCACTCCCTGTCTCTGTAACCACTCCAGACCCACACCACTCCATGTGTCTGTAACCACTCCAGACGCACACCACTCACTGTCTCTGTAACCACTCCAGACCCACACCAATCCCACTCTGTGTAACCACTCCAGACACACACCACTCCCTGTCTGTGCAACCACTCCAGACACATACCACTCCCTGTATCTGTAACCACTCCAGACCCACACCAATCCCACTCTCTGTAACCACTCCAGACACACACCACTCCCTGTCTCTGTAACCACTCCAGACACACACCACTCCCTGTGTGTGTAACCACTCCAGACTCACACCACTCCCTGTCTCTGTAACCACTCCAGACACACACCACTCCCTGTCTCTGTAACCACTCCAGACCCACACCACTCACTGTCTCTGTAAACACTCCAGACCCACACCACCCCCTGTCTCTGTAACCACTCCAGACCAACACCACCCCCTGTCTCTGTAACCACTCCAGACACACACCACCCCCGTCTGTGTAACCACTCCAATCCCACACCACTCCCTGTCTGTGTAACCTCTCCAGACCCACACCACTCCCTGTCTGTGTAACCACTGCAGACCCACCACTCCCTGTCTCTGTAACCAGTCGAGACCCCCACCACTCCCTGTCTCTGTAACCACTCCAGACACACACAACTCCCTATTTCTGTAACCACTCCGGGCCCACAACAATCCCTGTCTCTATAACCGGTACAAACCCACACTACTCCCTGTCTCTGTAACCACTCCAGTCACACACCACTCCCTGTGTGTGTAATCACACCAGATCCACACCACTCCCTGTCTCTATAACCACTCCAGTCCCACACCACTCCCTGTGTGTGTAAACACTCCAGTCACACACCTCTCCCTGTATCTGTAACCACTCCAGACCCACACCACTCCCTGTCTGTGTAACCACTCCAGACACATACGACTCCCTGTCTGTGCAACCACTCCAGACGCACACCAATCCCTGTCTGTGCAACCACTCCAGACACACACCACTCCCTGTATCTGTAACCACTCCAGACCCACACCACTCCCTGTCTCTGTAACCACTCCAGATCCACACCAATCCCACTCTGTGTAACCAATCCAGACACACACCACTCCCTGTCTCTGTAACCACTCCAGACCCACACCAATCCCTGTCTGTGTAACCACTCCAGACACACACCACTCCCTGTCTGTGTAACCACTCCAGACACACACCACTCCCTGTCTGTGTAACCACTCCAGACCCACACCACTCACTGTCTCTGTAAACACTCCAGACCCACACCACCCCCTGTCTCTGTAACCACTCCAGACCCACACCACCCCCTGTCTCTGTAACCACTCCAGACCCACCACTCCCTGTATCTGTAAACACTCCAGACCCACACAACTCCCTGTCTGTGTAACCACTCCAGACACACACCACTCCCTGTCTGTGCAACCACTCCAGACGCACACCAATCCCTGTCTGTGTAACCACTCCAGACACACACCACTCCCTGTCTCTGTAACAACTCCAGACCCACACCACTCCCTCTCTCTGTAACCACTCCAGACCCACACCACTCCATGTGTCTGTAACCACTCCAGACGCACACCACTCACTGTCTCTGTAACCACTCCAGACCCACACCAATCCCTGTCTGTGTAACCACTCCAGACACACACCACTCCCTGTCTGTGTAACCACTCCAGACACACACCACTCCCTGTCTGTGTAACCACTCCAGACACACACCACTCCCTGTCTGTGTAACCACTCCAGACCCACACCACTCACTGTCTCTGTAAACACTCCAGACCCACACAACCCCCTGTCTCTGTAACCACTCCAGACCCACACCACCCCCTGTCTCTGTAACCACTCCAGACCTACCACTCCCTGTATCTGTAACCACTCCAGACCCACACGACTCCCTGTCAGTGTAACCACTCCAGACACACACCACTCCCTGTCTGTGCAACCACTCCAGACGCACACCAATCCCTGTCTGTGTAACCACTCCAGACACACACCACTCCCTGTCTCTGTAACAACTCCAGACCCACACCAATCCCTGTCTGTGTAACCACTCCAGACACACACCACTCCCTGTCTCTGTAACCACTCCAGACCCACACCACTCCCTGTCTCTGTAACCAGTCCAGACCCACACCAATCCCTGTCTCTGTAACCACTCCAGACCCACACCAATCCCTGTCTGTGTAACCACTCCAGACACACACCACTCCCTGTCTGTGGAACCACTCCAGACCCACACCACTCCCTGTCTGTGTAACCACTGCAGACCCACACCACTCCCTGTCTCTGTAACCACTCCACACCCACACCACTCCCTGTCTGTGCAACCACTCCAGACCCACACCAATCCCTGTCTGTGTAACCACTGCAGGCCCACACCACTCCCTGTCTCTGTAACCACTCCACACCCACACCACTCCCTGTCTCTGTAACCACTCCACACCCACACCACTCCCTGTCTTTGTAAACACTCCAGACACACACCACACCCTGTCTCTGGAACGACTCCAGTCCCACACCACTCTATGTCTGTGTAACCACTCCGGACCCACACGACTCCAACTCTGTTAAAACACTCCAGTCCCACACCACTCCCATCGCTGCTACCACTGCGGACCCACACCAATCCCTGTCTCTGTAACCACTCCAGAACCACACCACTCCCTGTCTGTGTAACCACTCCAGACCAACACGACTCCCACTCTGTTAAACCACTCCAGTCCCTCACCACACCCTGTCGCTGGAACCACTCCGGACCCACACCAATCCCTGTCTCTGTACCCAATCCAGACCCACACCAATCCCTGTCTCTGTAACTACTCCAGTCCCACACCACTCCCTGTCTCTATACCCAATCCAGACCCACACCAATCCCTGTCTCTGTAACCACTCCAGACACACACCACTCCCTGTCTCTGTAACCACTCCAGACCCACACCACTCCCTGTCTCTGTAACCACTCCAGACCCACACCAATCCCTGTCTCTGTAACCACTCCAGACACACACCACCCCCTATCTCTGTAACCACTCCAGACCCACACCACTCCCTGTCACTGTAACCACTCCAGACCCACACCACTCACTGTCTCTGTAAACACTCCAGACCCACACCACCCCCTGTCTCTGTAACCACTCCAGACCCACACCACCCCCTGTCTATGTAACCACTCCAGACACACACCACCCCCGTCTGTGTAACCACTCCAGACCCACACCAATCCCTGTCTGTGCAACCACTCCAGACACACACCACTCCCTGTCTGTGTAACCACTACAGACCCACACCACTCCCTGTCTGTGTAACCACTCCAGACCCACCACTCCCTGTCTCTGTAACCAGTCGAGACCCCCACCACTCCCTGTCTCTGTAACCACTCCAGACACACACAACTCCCTATTTCTGTAACCACTCCGGGCCCACAACAATCCCTGTCTCTGTAATCACTCCAGATCCACACCACTCCCTGTCTCTATAACCACTCCAGTCCCACACCACTCCCTGTGTGTGTAACCACTCCAGTCACACACCACTCCCTGTATCTGTAACCACTCCAGACCCACACCACTCCCTGTCTGTGTAACCACTCCAGACACATACGACTCCCTGTCTGTGCAACCACTCCAGACGCACACCAATCCCTGTCTGTGCAACCACTCCAGACACACACCACTCCCTGTATCTGTAACCACTCCAGGCCCACACCACTCCCTGTCTCTGTAACCACTCCAGACCCACACCAATCCCACTCTGTGTAACCACTCCAGACACACACCACTCCCTGTCTCTGTAACCACTCCAGACCCACACCAATCCCTGTCTGTGTAACCACTCCAGACACACACCACTCCCTGTCTGTGTAACCACTCCAGACCCACACCACTCACTGTCTCTGTAAACACTCCAGACCCACACCACCCCCTGTCTCTGTAACCACTCCAGACCCACACCACCCCCTGTCTCTGTAACCACTCCAGACACACCACTCCCTGTATCTGTAACCACTCCAGACCCACACAACTCCCTGTCTGTGTAACCACTCCAGACACACACCACTCCCTGTCTGTGCAACCACTCCAGACGCACACCAATCCCTGTCTGTGTAACCACTCCAGACACACACCACTCCCTGTCTCTGTAACAACTCCAGACCCACACCACTCCCTGTCTCTGTAACCACTCCAGACCCACACCACTCCATGTGTCTGTAACCACTCCAGACGCACACCACTCACTGTCTCTGTAACCACTCCAGACCCACACCAATCCCTGTCTGTGTAACCACTCCAGACACACACCACTCCCTGTCTGTGTAACCATTCCAGACACACACCACTCCCTGTCTGTGTAACCACTCCAGACACACACCACTCCCTGTCTGTGAAACCACTCCAGACCCACACCACTCTCTGTCTCTGTAAACACTCCAGACACACACCACCCCCTGTCTCTGTAACCACTCCAGACCCACACCACCCCCTGTCTCTGTAACCACTCCAGACCCACCACTCCCTGTATCTGTAACCACTCCACTCCCACACCAATCCCTGTCTGTGTAACCACTCCAGTCACACACCACTCCCTGTACCTGTAACCACTCCAGACCCACACGACTCCCTGTCAGTGTAACCACTCCAGACACACACCACTCCCTGTCTGTGCAACCACTCCAGACGCACACCAATCCCTGTCTGTGTAACCACTCCAGACACACACCACTCCCTGTCTCTGTAACCACTCCAGACCCACACAACTCCCTGTCTCTGTAACCAGTCCAGACCCACACCACTCCCTGTTTCTGTAACCACTCCAGACCCACACCAATCCCTGTCTGTGTAACAACTCCAGACACACACCAATCCCTGTCTCTGTAACCACTCCAGACCCACACCAATCCCTGTCTGTGTAACCACTCCAGACACACACCACTCCCTGTCTGTGTAACCACTCCAGACCCACACCACTCCCTGTCTGTGTAACCACTGCAGACCCACACCACTCCCTGTCTCTGTAACCACTCCACACCCACACCACTCCCTGTCTGTGCAACCACTCCAGACCCACACCACTCCCTGTCTGTGTAACCACTGCAGACCCACACCACTCCCTGTCTCTGTAACCACTCCACACCCACACCACTCCCCGTCTCTGTAACCACTCCACACCCACACCACTCCCTGTCTTTGTAAACACTCCAGACACACACCACACCCTGTCTCTGGAACGACTCCAGTCCCACACCACTCTATGTCTGTGTAACCACTCCAGACCCACACGACTCCAACTCTGTTAAAACACTCCAGTCCCACACCACTCCCATCGCTGCTACCACTGCGGACCCACACCAATCCCTGTCTCTGTAACCACTCCAGACACACACCACTCCCTGTCTCTGTAACCACTCCAGACCCACACCACTCCCTGTCTCTGTAACCACTCCAGACCCACACCAATCCCTGTCTCTGTAACCACTCCAGACACACACCACTCCCTATCTCTGTAACCACTCCAGACCCACACCACTCCCTGTCACTGTAACCACTCCAGACCCACACCACTCACTGTCTCTGTAAACACTCCAGACCCACACCACCCCCTGTCTCTGTAACCACTCCAGACCCACACCACCCCCTGTCTCTGTAACCACTCCAGACACACACCACCCCCGTCGGTGTAACCACTCCAGACCCACACCACTCCCTGTCTGTGTAACCACTCCAGACCCACACCACTCCCTGTCTGTGTAACCACTCCAGACCCACCACTCCCTGTCTCTGTAACCAGTCGAGACCCCCACCACTCCCTGTCTCTGTAACCACTCCAGACACACACAACTCCCTATTTCTGTAACCACTCCGGGCCCACAACAATCCCTGTCTCTGTAACCGCTACAGACCCACACCTCTCCCTGTGTGTGTAATCACTCCAGATCCACACCACTCCCTGTCTCTGTAACCACTCCAGTCCCACACCACTCCCTGTCTGTGTAACCACTCCAGTCACACACCAGTCCCTGTATCTGTAACCACTCCAGACCCACACCACTCCCTGTCTGTGTAACCACTCCAGACACACACCACTCCCTGTCTGTGCAACCACTCCAGACGCACACCAATCCCTGTCTGTGCAACCACTCCAGACACACACCACTCCCTGTATCTGTAACCACTCCAGACCCACACCACTCCCTGTCTCTGTAACCACTCCAGACCCACACCAATCCCACTCTGTGTAACCACTCCAGACACACACCACTCCCTGTCTCTGTAACCACTCCAGACCCACACCACTCCATGTGTCTGTAACCACTCCGGAACCACACCACTCCCTGTCTCTGTAACCACTCCAGACGCACACCACTCCCTGTCTCTGTAACCACTCCAGACCCACACCAATCCCACTCTGTGTAACCACTCCAGACACACACCACTCCCTGTCTGTGCAACCACTCCAGACGTACACCAATCCCTGTCTGTGTAACCACTCCAGACACACACCACTCCCTGTCTCTGTAACAACTCCAGACACACACCAATCCCTGTCTGTGTAACCACTCCAGACACACACCACTCCCTGTCTCTGTAACTACTCCAGACACACACCACTCCCTGTCTCTGTAACCACTCCAGACCCACACCACTCCCTGTCTCTGTAACCACTCCAGACCCACACCAATCCCTGTCTGTGTAACAACTCCAGACACACACCACTCCCTGTCTCTGTAACCACTCCAGACCCACACCAATCCCTGTCTGTGTAACCACTCCAGACACACACCACTCCCTGTCTGTGTAACCTCTGCAGACCCACACCACTCCCTGTCTCTGTAACCACTCCACACCCACACGACTCCCTGTCTCTGTAACCACTCCACACCCACACCACTCCCTGTCTTTGTAAACACTCCAGACACACACCACACCCTGTCTTTGGAACGACTCCAGTCCCACACCACTCTATGTCTGTGTAACCACTCCAGACCCACACGACTCCAACTCTGTTAAAATTCTCCAGTCCCACACCACTCCCATCGCTGCTACCACTGCGGACCCACACCAATCCCTGTCTCTGTAACCACTCCGGAACCACACCACTCCCTGTCTGTGTAACCACTCCAGACCCACACCACTCCCTGTCTCTGTAACCACTCCAGACCCACACCAATCCCTGTCTCTGTAACCACTCCAGACACACACCACTCCCTATCTCTGTAACCACTCCAGACCCACACCACTCCCTGTCACTGTAACCACTCCAGACCCACACCACTCACTGTCTCTGTAAACACTCCAG
This sequence comes from Hypanus sabinus, assembly GCF_030144855.1. Classification (NCBI taxonomy): domain Eukaryota; kingdom Metazoa; phylum Chordata; class Chondrichthyes; order Myliobatiformes; family Dasyatidae; genus Hypanus; species Hypanus sabinus. The sequence continues at coordinate 105,388,817 of NC_082717.1, read as the reverse complement.
ACCCACACCACCCCCTGTCTCTGTAACCACTCCAGACCCACACCACCCCCTGTCTCTGTAACCACTCCAGACACACACCACCCCCGTCGGTGTAACCACTCCAGACCCACACCACTCCCTGTCTGTGTAACCACTCCAGACCCACACCACTCCCTGTCTGTGTAACCACTCCAGACCCACCACTCCCTGTCTCTGTAACCAGTCGAGACCCCCACCACTCCCTGTCTCTGTAACCACTCCAGACACACACAACTCCCTATTTCTGTAACCACTCCGGGCCCACAACAATCCCTGTCTCTGTAACCGCTACAGACCCACACCTCTCCCTGTGTGTGTAATCACTCCAGATCCACACCACTCCCTGTCTCTGTAACCACTCCAGTCCCACACCACTCCCTGTCTGTGTAACCACTCCAGTCACACACCAGTCCCTGTATCTGTAACCACTCCAGACCCACACCACTCCCTGTCTGTGTAACCACTCCAGACACACACCACTCCCTGTCTGTGCAACCACTCCAGACGCACACCAATCCCTGTCTGTGCAACCACTCCAGACACACACCACTCCCTGTATCTGTAACCACTCCAGACCCACACCACTCCCTGTCTCTGTAACCACTCCAGACCCACACCAATCCCACTCTGTGTAACCACTCCAGACACACACCACTCCCTGTCTCTGTAACCACTCCAGACCCACACCACTCCATGTGTCTGTAACCACTCCGGAACCACACCACTCCCTGTCTCTGTAACCACTCCAGACGCACACCACTCCCTGTCTCTGTAACCACTCCAGACCCACACCAATCCCACTCTGTGTAACCACTCCAGACACACACCACTCCCTGTCTGTGCAACCACTCCAGACGTACACCAATCCCTGTCTGTGTAACCACTCCAGACACACACCACTCCCTGTCTCTGTAACAACTCCAGACACACACCAATCCCTGTCTGTGTAACCACTCCAGACACACACCACTCCCTGTCTCTGTAACTACTCCAGACACACACCACTCCCTGTCTCTGTAACCACTCCAGACCCACACCACTCCCTGTCTCTGTAACCACTCCAGACCCACACCAATCCCTGTCTGTGTAACAACTCCAGACACACACCACTCCCTGTCTCTGTAACCACTCCAGACCCACACCAATCCCTGTCTGTGTAACCACTCCAGACACACACCACTCCCTGTCTGTGTAACCTCTGCAGACCCACACCACTCCCTGTCTCTGTAACCACTCCACACCCACATGACTCCCTGTCTCTGTAACCACTCCACACCCACACCACTCCCTGTCTTTGTAAACACTCCAGACACACACCACACCCTGTCTTTGGAACGACTCCAGTCCCACACCACTCTATGTCTGTGTAACCACTCCAGACCCACACGACTCCAACTCTGTTAAAACACTCCAGTCCCACACCACTCCCATCGCTGCTACCACTGCGGACCCACACCAATCCCTGTCTCTGTAACCACTCCGGAACCACACCACTCCCTGTCTGTGTAACCACTGCAGACCCACACCACTCGCTGTCTCTGTAACCACACCAGACCCACACCAATCCCTGTCTCTGTAACCACTCCAGACCCACACCACTCCGTCTGTGTAACCACTCCAGACCCACACCAATCCCTGTCTGTGTAACCACTACAGACACACACCAATCCCTGTCTCTGTAACCACTCCAGACCCACACCAATCCCTGTCTGTGTAACCACTACAGACACATACCACCCCCTGTCTGTGTAACCACTCCAGACCCACACCAGTCCCTGTCTGTGCAACCACTCCAGACACACACCACTCCCTGTCTGTGTAACCACTCCAGACCCACACCACTCCCGGTCTGTGTAACCACTCCAGACCCACCACTCCCTGTCTCTGTAACCAGTCGAGACCCCCAACACTCCCTGTCTCTGTAACCACTCCAGACACACACAACTCCCTATTACTGTAACCACTCCGGGCCCACAACAATCCCTGTCTCTGTAACCGCTACAGACCCACACCACTCCGTGTGTGTAATCACTCCAGATCCACACCACTCCCTGTCTCTGTAACCACTCCAGTCCCACACCACTCCCTGTGTGTGTAACCACTCCAGTCACACACCACTCCATGTATCTATAACCACTACAGACCCACACCACTCCCAGTCTGTTAAACCACTCCAGACCCACACCACTCCCAGTCTCTGTAAGCACTCCAGACCCACACCACACCCTCTCTCTGTAACCACTCCAGTCCCACACCACTCTCTGTCGGTGTAACCACTCCAAACCCACACCACTCCCTGTATCTGTAACAACTCCAGACGCACACCACTACCTGTGTGTGTAACCACTCCAGACCCACACCAATCCCTGTCTGTGTAACGACTCCAGACACACACCACTCCATGTATCTGTAACCACTCCAGACCCACACCACTCCCAGTCTATTAAACCACTCCAGACCCACACCACTCCCTGTCGCTGTAACAACTCCGGACCCACACCATTCCCTATCTCTGTAAACACTCCGGACCCACACCACACCCTGTCTCGGTAACCACCACAGACCCACACCACTCCCTGTCTCTGTAACCACAGCAGTCCCACACCACTCCCTGTGTCTGTAACCAGTCCAATCCCACACCACTCCCTGTATCTGTAACCACTCCAAACCCACACCACTCCCTGTATCTGTAACAACTCCAGACGCACACCACTCCCTGTGTGTGTAACCACTCCAGACCCACACCAAACCCTGTCTGTGTAACGACTCCAGACACACACCACTCCATGTATCTGTAACCACTCCAGACCCACACCACTCCCAGTCTGTTAAACCACTCCAGACCCACACCACTCCCAGTCTGTTAAACCACTCCAGACCCACACCACTCCCAGTCTCTGTAAGCACTCCAGACCCACAACACACCCTCTCTCTGTAACCGCTCCAGTCCCACACCACTCTCTGTCGGTGTAAACACTCCAGACACACACCACAAGCTGTCTGTGTTACCACTCCAGACCCATGCCACACTGTGTCTCTGTAACCACACCAGACCCACACCACTCCCTATCTGTGTAACCACTCCAGACCCACACCAATCCCTGCCTCTGTAACCACTCCAGACCCACACCAATCCCTGTCTGTGTAACCACTCCAGACCCACATCACTCCCTGTCTGTGTAACCACTCCACACCCACACCACTCCCTGTCTTTGTAAACACTCCAGACACACACCACACCCTGTCTTTGGAACGACTCCAGTCCCACACCACTCTATGTCTGTGTAACCACTCCAGACCCACACGACTCCAACTCTGTTAAAACACTCCAGTCCCACACCACTCCCATCGCTGCTACCACTGCGGACCCACACCAATCCCTGTCTCTGTAACCACACCGGAACCACACCACTCCCTGTCTTTGTAACCACTGCAGACCCACACCACTCGCTGTCTCTGTCACCACACCAGACCCACACCAATCCCTGTCTGTGTAACCACTCCAGACCCACACCACTCCGTGTCTGTGTAACTACTCCAGACCCACACCACTCCCTATCTCTGTAACCACTCCAGACCCACACCAATCCCTGTCTGTGTAACCACTCCAGACACACACCACTCCCTGTCTCTGTAACCACTCCAGACCCACACCACTCCCTTTCTGTGTAACTACTCCAGACCCACACCACTCCCTATCTCTGTAACCACTCCAGACCCACACCAATCCCTGTCTGTGTAACCACTACAGACACATACCACTCCCAGTCTCTGTAACCACTCCAAACCCACACCACTCCCTGTAGCTGTAACCACTCCAAACTCACACCACTCCCTGTACCTGTAACAACTCCAGACGCACACCACTCCCTGTGTGTGTAACCACTCCAGACCCACACCAATCCCTGTCTGTGTAACGACTCCAGACCCACCCCACTCCCAGTCTGTTAAACCACTCCAGACCCACACCACTCCCAGTCTCTGTAAGCACTCCAGACCCACACCACACCCTCTCTCTGTAACCACTCCAGTCCCACACCACTCTCTGTCGGTGTAACCACTGCAAACCCACACCACTCCCTGTATCTGTAACAACTCCAGACCCACACTACTCCCAGTCTCTGTAACCACTCCAGACCCACACCACTCACTGTCTCTGTAAACACTCCAGACATACACCAAACCCTGTCTGTGTAACCACTCCAGACACACACCACTCCATGTCTGTGTAACCACTCCAGACCCACACCACTCCCTGTCTGTGTAACCACTCCAGACACACACCACTCCCTGTATCTGTAACCACTCCAGACCCACACCACTCCCTGTCTGTGTAACCACTCCAGACACACACCACTCCCTGTCTGTGCAACCACTCCAGACGCACACCAATCCCTGTCTGTGTAACCACTCCAGACACACAACACTCCCTGTCTCTGTAACAACTCCAGACCCACACCAATCCCTGTCTGTGTAACTACTCCAGACACACACCACTCCCTGTCTCTGTAACCACTCCAGAACCACACCACTCCCTGTCTCTGTAACCACTCCAGACCCACACCACTCCCTGTCTCTGTAACCACTCAAGACCCACACCAATCCCGGTCTGTGTAACCACTCCAGACACACACCACTCCCTGTCTGTGCAACCACTCCAGACCCACACCACTCCCTGTCTGTGCAACCACTCCAGGCACACACCACTCCCTGTCTCTGTAACCACTCCACACCCACACCACTCCCTGTCTTTGTAAACACTCCAGACACACACCACTCCCTGTCTGTGTAACCACTGCAGACCCACACCACTCCCTGTCTCTGTAACCACTCCACACCCACACCACTCCCTGTCTTTGTAAACACTCTAGACACACACCACACCCTGTCTTTGGAACGACTCCAGTCCCACACCACTCTATGTCTGTGTAACCACTCCAGACCCACACGACTCCATCTCTGTTAAAACACTCCAGTCCCACACCACTCCCATCGCTGCTACCACTGCGGACCCACACCAATCCCTGTCTCTGTAACCACTCCGGAACCACACCACTCCCTGTCTGTATAACCACTGCAGACCCACACCACTCGCTGTCTCTGTAACCACACCAGACCCACACCAATCCCTGTCTCTGTAACCACTCCAGACCCACACCACTCCCTGTCTGTGTAACTACTCCAGACCCACACCACTCCATGTATCTGTAACCACTCCAGACCCACACCACTCCCAGTCTGATCAACCACTCCAGACCCACAGCACTCCCAGTCTGTTAAACCACTCCAGACCCACACCACTCCCAGTCTGTTAAACCACTCCATACCCACACCACTCCCAGTCTCTGTAAGCACTATAGACCCACAACACACCCTCTCTCTGTAACCACTCCAGTCCCACACCACTCTCTGTCGGTGTAACCACTCCAGACACACACCACAAGCTGTCTGTATACCACTCCAGACCCATGCCACACTGTGTCTCTGTAACCACACCAGACCCACACCACTCCCTATCTGTGCAACCACTCCAGACCCACACCATTCCCTGTCTGTGTAACACACTCCAGACCGACCACACCCTGTCCCTGTAACCAGTCGAGAACCCCACCACTCCCTGTCTCTGTAAGCACTCCAGACACACACCACTCCCTATCTCTGTAACGACTCCGGACCCACAGCAATCCCTGTCTCTATAACCGCTACAGACTCACACCACTCCCTGTCTCTGTAACCACTCCAGACCCACACCAAACCCTGTCTGTGCAACCACTCCAGACACACACCACTCCCTGTCTGTGTAACCACTCCAGACCCACACCAAACCCTGTCTCTGTACCCACTCCAGACCCACATCACTCCCTGTCTGTGTAACCACTCCAGGCCCACACCACTCCCTGTCTCTGTAACCACTACAGACCCACACCAATCCCTGTCTCTGTACCCAATCCAGACTCACATTACTCCCTGTCTGTGTAACCACTCCAGACCCACATCACACCCGGTCTGTTTAACCACTCCAGACCCACACCACTCCATGTCTGTGTAACCACCCCAGACCCACCACTCCCTGTCTCTGTAACCAGTCGAGACCCCCACCACTCCCTGTCTCTGTAACAACTCCAGACCCACACCAATCCCTGTCTGTGTAACCACTCCAGAGACACACCACTCCCTGTCTCTGTAACCACTCCAGACCCACACCAATCCCTGTCTGTGCAACCACTCCAGACCCACACCACTCCCTGTCTGTGTAACCACTCCACACCCACACCACTCCCTGTCTTTGTAAACACTCCAGACACACACCACACCCTGACTTTGGAACGACTCCAGTCCCACACCACTCTATGTCTGTGTAACCACTCCAGACTCACACGACTCAAACTCTGTTAAAACACTCCAGTCCCACACCACTCCCATCGCTGCTACCACTGCGGACCCACACCAATCCCTGTCTCTGTAACCACTCCGGAACCACACCACTCCCTGTATCTGTAACAACTCCAGACCCACACTACTCCCTGTCTCTGTAACCACTCAAGACCCACACCACTCACTGTCTCTGTAAACACTCCAGACACACACCAAACCCTGTCTGTGTAACCACTCCAGACACACACCACTCCATGTCTGTGTAACCACTCCAGACCCACACCAATCCCTGTCTGTGTAACTACTCCAGACACACACCACTCCCTGTCTCTGTAACCACTCCAGAACCACACCACTCCCTGTCTCTGTAACCACTCCAGACCCACACCACTCCCTGTCTCTGTAACCACTCCAGACCCACACCAATCCCGGTCTGTGTAACCACTCCAGACACACACCACTCCCTGTCTGTGCAACCACTCCAGACCCACACCACTCCCTGTCTGTGCAACCACTCCAGACACACACCACTCCCTGTCTCTGTAACCACTCCACACCCACACCACTCCCTGTCTTTGTAAACACTCCAGACACACACCACTCCCTGTCTGTGTAACCACTGCAGACCCACACCACTCCCTGTCTCTGTAACCACTCCACACCCACACCACTCCCTGTCTTTGTAAACACTCTAGACACACACCACACCCTGTCTTTGGAACGACTCCAGTCCCACACCACTCTATGTCTGTGTAACCACTCCAGACCCACACGACTCCAACTCTGTTAAAACACTCCAGTCCCACACCACTCCCATCGCTGCTACCACTGCGGACCCACACCAATCCCTGTCTCTGTAACCACTCCGGAACCACACCACTCCCTGTCTGTATAACCACTGCAGACCCACACCACTCGCTGTCTCTGTAACCACACCAGACCCACACCAATCCCTGTCTCTGTAACCACTCCAGACCCACACCACTCCCTGTCTGTGTAACTACTCCAGACCCACACCACTCCATGTATCTGTAACCACTCCAGACCCACACCACTCCCAGTCTGATAAACCACTCCAGACCCACACCACTCCCAGTCTGTTAAACCACTCCATACCCACACCACTCCCAGTCTCTGTAAGCACTATAGACCCACAACACACCCTCTCTCTGTAACCACTCCAGTCCCACACCACTCTCTGTCGGTGTAACCACTCCAGACACACACCACAAGCTGTCTGTATACCACTCCAGACCCATGCCACACTGTGTCTCTGTAACCACACCAGACCCACACCACTCCCTATCTGTGCAACCACTCCAGACCCACACCATTCCCTGTCTGTGTAACACACTCCAGACCGACCACACCCTGTCCCTGTAACCAGTCGAGAACCCCACCACTCCCTGTCTCTGTAAGCACTCCAGACACACACCACTCCCTATCTCTGTAACGACTCCGGACCCACAGCAATCCCTGTCTCTATAACCGCTACAGACTCACACCACTCCCTGTCTCTGTAACCACTCCAGACCCACACCAAACCCTGTCTGTGCAACCACTCCAGACACACACCACTCCCTGTCTGTGTAACCACTCCAGACCCACACCAAACCCTGTCTCTGTACCCACTCCAGACCCACATCACTCCCTGTCTGTGTAACCACTCCAGGCCCACACCACTCCCTGTCTCTGTAACCACTACAGACCCACACCAATCCCTGTCTCTGTACCCAATCCAGACTCACATTACTCCCTGTCTGTGTAACCACTCCAGACCCACATCACACCCGGTCTGTTTAACCACTCCAGACCCACACCACTCCATGTCTGTGTAACCACCCCAGACCCACCACTCCCTGTCTCTGTAACCAGTCGAGACCCCCACCACTCCCTGTCTCTGTAACAACTCCAGACCCACACCAATCCCTGTCTGTGTAACCACTCCAGAGACACACCACTCCCTGTCTCTGTAACCACTCCAGACCCACACCAATCCCTGTCTGTGCAACCATTCCAGACCCACACCACTCCCTGTCTGTGTAACCACTCCACACCCACACCACTCCCTGTCTTTGTAAACACTCCAGACACACACCACACCCTGAATTTGAAACGACTCCAGTCCCACACCACTCTATGTCTGTGTAACCACTCCAGACTCACACGACTCAAACTCTGTTAAAACACTCCAGTCCCACACCACTCCCATCGCTGCTACCACTGCGGACCCACACCAATCCCTGTCTCTGTAACCACTCCGGAACCACACCACTCCCTGACTGTGTAACCACTGCAGACCCACACCACTCGCTGTCTCTGTAACCACACCAGACCCACACCAATCCCTGTCTCTGTAACCACTCCTGACCCACACCACTCCCTGTCTGTGTAACCACTCCAGACCCACACCAATCCCTGTCTGTGTAACGACCCCAGACCCACACCACTCCCAGTCTGTTAAACCACTCCAGACCCACACCACTCCCAGTCTCTGTAAGCACTCCAGACCCACACCACACCCTCTCTCTGTAACCACTCCAGTCCCACACCACTCTCTGTCGGTGTAACCACTGCAAACCCACACCACTCCCTGTATCTGTAACAACTCCAGACCCACACTACTCCCAGTCTCTGTAACCACTCAAGACCCACACCACTCACTGTCTCTGTAAACACTCCAGACACACACCAAACCCTGTCTGTGTAACCACTCCAGACACACACCACTCCATGTCTGTGTAACCACTCCAGACCCACACCACTCCCTGTCTGTGTAACCACTCCAGACACACAGCACTCCCTGTATCTGTAACCACTCCAGACCCACACCACTCCCTGTCTGTGTAACAACTCCAGACACACACCACTCCCTGTCTGTGCAACCACTCCAGACGCACACCAATCCCTGTCTGTGTAACCACTCCAGACACACAACACTCCCTGTCTCTGTAAGCACTCCAGACACACACCACTCCCTATCTCTGTAACGACTCCGGACCCACAGCAATCCCTGTCTCTATAACCGCTACAGACTCACACCACTCCCTGTCTCTGTAACCACTCCAGACCCACACCAAACCCTGTCTGTGCAACCACTCCAGACACACACCACTCCCTGTCTGTGTAACCACTCCAGACCCACACCAAACCCTGTCTCTGTACCCACTCCAGACCCACATCACTCCCTGTCTGTGTAACCACTCCAGGCCCACACCACTCCCTGTCTCTGTAACCACTACAGACCCACACCAATCCCTGTCTCTGTACCCAATCCAGACTCACATTACTCCCTGTCTGTGTAACCACTCCAGACCCACATCACACCCGGTCTGTTTAACCACTCCAGACCCACACCACTCCATGTCTGTGTAACCACCCCAGACCCACCACTCCCTGTCTCTGTAACCAGTCGAGACCCCCACCACTCCCTGTCTCTGTAACAACTCCAGACCCACACCAATCCCTGTCTGTGTAACCACTCCAGACACACACCACTCCCTGTCTCTGTAACCACTCCAGACCCACACCAATCCCTGTCTGTGCAACCACTCCAGACCCACACCACTCCCTGTCTGTGTAACCACTCCACACCCACACCACTCCCTGTCTTTGTAAACACTCCAGACACACACCACACCCTGACTTTGGAACGACTCCAGTCCCACACCACTCTATGTCTGTGTAACCACTCCAGACTCACACGACTCAAACTCTGTTAAAACACTCCAGTCCCACACCACTCCCATCGCTGCTACCACTGCGTACCCACACCAATCCCTGTCTCTGTAACCACTCCGGAACCACACCACTCCCTGACTGTGTAACCACTGCAGACCCACACCACTCGCTGTCTCTGTAACCACACCAGACCCACACCAATCCCTGTCTCTGCAACCACTCCGGAACCACACCACTCCCTGACTGTGTAACCACTGCAGACCCACACCACTCGCTGTCTCTGTAACCACACCAGACCCACACCAATCCCTGTCTCTGTAACCACTCCAGACCCACACCACTCCCTGTCTGTGTAACCACTCCAGACCCACACCATTCCCTGTCTGTGTAACACACTCCAGACCGACCACACCCTGTCCCTGTAACCAGTCGAGAACCCCACCACTCCCTGTCTCTGTAAGCACTCCAGACACACACCACTCCCTATCTCTGTAACGACTCCGGACCCACAGCAATCCCTGTCTCTATAACCGCTACAGACGCACACCACTCCCTGTGTGTGTAACCACTCCAGACCCACACCAATCCCTGTCTGTGTAACGACTCCAGACCCACCCCACTCCCAGTCTGTTAAACCACTCCAGACCCACACCACTCCCAGTCTCTGTAAGCACTCCAGACCCACACCACTCCCAGTCTCTGTAACCACTCCAGTCCCACACCACTCTCTGTCGGTGTAACCACTGCAAACCCACACCACTCCCTGTATCTGTAACAACTCCAGACCCACACTACTCCCAGTCTCTGTAACCACTCCAGACCCACACCACTCACTGTCTCTGTAAACACTCCAGACACACACCAAACCCTGTCTGTGTAACCACTCCAGACACACACCACTCCATGTCTGTGTAACCACTCCAGACCCACACCACTCCCTGTCTGTGTAACCACTCCAGACACACACCACTCCCTGTATCTGTAACCACTCCAGACCCACACCACTCCCTGTCTGTGTAACCACTCCAGACACACACCACTCCCTGTCTGTGCAACCACTCCAGACGCACACCAATCCCTGTCTGTGTAACCACTCCAGACACACAACACTCCCTGTCTCTGTAACAACTCCAGACCCACACCAATCCCTGTCTGTGTAACTACTCCAGACACACACCACTCCCTGTCTCTGTAACCACTCCAGAACCACACCACTCCCTGTCTCTGTAACCACTCCAGACCCACACCACTCCCTGTCTCTGTAACCACTCCAGACCCACACCAATCCCGGTCTGTGTAACCACTCCAGACACACACCACTCCCTGTCTGTGCAACCACTCCAGACCCACACCACTCCCTGTCTGTGCAACCACTCCAGACACACACCACTCCCTGTCTCTGTAACCACTCCACACCCACACCACTCCCTGTCTTTGTAAACACTCCAGACACACACCACTCCCTGTCTGTGTAACCACTGCAGACCCACACCACTCCCTGTCTCTGTAACCACTCCACACCCACACCACTCCCTGTCTTTGTAAACACTCCAGACACACACCACACCCTGTCTTTGGAACGACTCCAGTCCCACACCACTCTATGTCTGTGTAACCACTCCAGACCCACACGACTCCAACTCTGTTAAAACACTCCAGTCCCACACCACTCCCATCGCTGCTACCACTGCGGACCCACACCAATCCCTGTCTCTATAACCACTCCGGAACCACACCACTCCCTGTCTGTATAACCACTGCAGACCCACACCACTCGCTGTCTCTGTAACCACACCAGACCCACACCAATCCCTGTCTCTGTAACCACTCCAGACCCACACCACTCCCTGTCTGTGTAACTACTCCAGACCCACACCACTCCATGTATCTGTAACCACTCCAGACCCACACCACTCCCAGTCTGATAAACCACTCCAGACCCACACCACTCCCAGTCTGTTAAACCACTCCAGACCCACACCACTCCCAGTCTGTTAAACCACTCCATACCCACACCACTCCCAGTCTCTGTAAGCACTATAGACCCACAACACACCCTCTCTCTGTAACCACTCCAGTCCCACACCACTCTCTGTCGGTGTAACCACTCCAGACACACACCACAAGCTGTCTGTATACCACTCCAGACCCATGCCACACTGTGTCTCTGTAACCACACGAGACCCACACCACTCCCTATCTGTGCAACCACTCCAGACCCACACCATTCCCTGTCTGTGTAACACACTCCAGACCGACCACACCCTGTCCCTGTAACCAGTCGAGAACCGCACCACTCCCTGTCTCTGTAAGCACTCCAGACACACACCACTCCCTATCTCTGTAACGACTCCGGACCCACAGCAATCCCTGTCTCTATAACCGCTACAGACTCACACCACTCCCTGTCTCTGTAACCACTCCAGACCCACACCAAACCCTGTCTGTGCAACCACTCCAGACACACACCACTCCCTGTCTGTGTAACCACTCCAGACCCACACCAAACCCTGTCTCTGTACCCACTCCAGACCCACATCACTCCCTGTCTGTGTAACCACTCCAGGCCCACACCACTCCCTGTCTCTGTAACCACTACAGACCCACACCAATCCCTGTCTCTGTACCCAATCCAGACTCACATTACTCCCTGTCTGTGTAACCACTCCAGACCCACATCACACCCGGTCTGTTTAACCACTCCAGACCCACACCACTCCATGTCTGTGTAACCACCCCAGACCCACCACTCCCTGTCTCTGTAACCAGTCGAGACCCCCACCACTCCCTGTCTCTGTAACAACTCCAGACCCACACCAATCCCTGTCTGTGTAACCACTCCAGACACACACCACTCCCTGTCTCTGTAACCACTCCAGACCCACACCAATCCCTGTCTGTGCAACCACTCCAGACCCACACCACTCCCTGTCTGTGTAACCACTCCACACCCACACCACTCCCTGTCTTTGTAAACACTCCAGACACACACCACACCCTGACTTTGGAACGACTCCAGTCCCACACCACTCTATGTCTGTGTAACCACTCCAGACTCACACGACTCAAACTCTGTTAAAACAGTCCAGTCCCACACCACTCCCATCGCTGCTACCACTGCGGACCCACACCAATCCCTGTCTCTGTAACCAGTCCGGAACCACACCACTCCCTGACTGTGTAACCACTGCAGACCCACACCACTCGCTGTCTCTGTAACCACACCAGACCCACACCAATCCCTGTCTCTGTAACCACTCCAGACCCACACCACTCCCTGTCTGTGTAACCACTCCAGACCCACACCAATCCCTGTCTGTGTAACGACCCCAGACCCACACCACTCCCAGTCTGTTAAACCACTCCAGACCCACACCACTCCCAGTCTCTGTAAGCACTCCAGACCCACACCACACCCTCTCTCTGTAACCACTCCAGTCCCACACCACTCTCTGTCGGTGTAACCACTGCAAACCCACACCACTCCCTGTATCTGTAACAACTCCAGACCCACACTACTCCCAGTCTCTGTAACCACTCAAGACCCACACCACTCACTGTCTCTGTAAACACTCCAGACACACACCAAACCCTGTCTGTGTAACCACTCCAGACACACACCACTCCATGTCTGTGTAACCACTCCAGACCCACACCACTCCCTGTCTGTGTAACCACTCCAGAAACACAGCACTCCCTGTATCTGTAACCACTCCTGACCCACACCACTCCCTGTCTGTGTAACCACTCCAGACACACACCACTCCCTGTCTGTGCAACCACTCCAGATGCACACCAATCCCTGTCTGTGTAACCACTCCAGACACACACCACTCCCTGTCTGTGCAACCACTCCAGACCCACACCACTCCCTGTCTGTGCAACCACTCCAGACACACACCACTCCCTGTCTCTGTAACCACTCCACACCCACACCACTCCCTGTCTTTGTAAACACTCCAGACACACACCACTCCCTGTCTGTGTAACCACTGCAGACCCACACCACTCCGTGTCTCTGTAACCACTCCACACCCACACCACTCCCTGTCTTTGTAAACACTCCAGACACACACCACACCCTGTCTTTGGAACGACTCCAGTCCCACACCACTCTATGTCTGTGTACCACTCCAGACCCACACGACTCCAACTCTGTTAAAACACTCCAGTCCCACACCACTCCCATCGCTGCTACCACTGCGGACCCACACCAATCCCTGTCTCTGTAACCACTCCGGAACCACACCACTCCCTGTCTGTATAACCACTGCAGACCCACACCATTCGCTGTCTCTGTAACCACACCAGACCCACACCAATCCCTGTCTCTGTAACCACTCCAGACCCACACCACTCCCTGTCTGTGTAACTACTCCAGACCCACACCACTCCATGTATCTGTAACCACTCCAGACCCACACCACTCCCAGTCTGATAAACCACTCCAGACCCACATCACTCCCAGTCTGTTAAACCACTCCAGACCCACACCACTCCCAGTCTGTTAAACCACTCCAGACCCACACCACTCCCAGTCTCTGTAAGCACTATAGACCCACAACACACCCTCTCTCTGTAACCACTCCAGTCCCACACCACTCTCTGTCGGTGTAACCACTCCAGACACACACCACAAGCTGTCTGTGTTACCACTCCAGACCCATGCCACACTGTGTCTCTGTAACCACACCAGGCCCACACCACTCCCTATCTGTGTAACCACTCCAGACCCACACCATTCCCTGTCTGTGTAACACACTCCAGACCGACCACACCCTGTCCCTGTAACCAGTCGAGAACCCCACCACTCCCTGTCTCTGTAAGCACTCCAGACACACACCACTCCCTATCTCTGTAACGACTCCGGACCCACAGCAATCCCTGTCTCTATAACCGCTACAGACTCACACCACTCCCTGTCTCTGTAACCACTCCAGACCCACACCAAACCCTGTCTGTGCAACCACTCCAGACCCACAACACTCCCTGTCTCTGTAACCACTCCAGGCCCACACCACTCCCTGTCTCTGTAACCACTACAGACCCACACCAATCCCTGTCTCTGTACCCAATCCAGACTCACATTACTCCCTGTCTGTGTAACCACTCCAGACCCACATCACACCCGGTCTGTTTAACCACTCCAGACCCACACCACTCCCTGTCTGTGTAACCACCCCAGACCCACCACTCCCTGTCTCTGTAACCAGTCGAGACCCCCACCACTCCCTGTCTCTGTAACAACTCCAGACCCACACCAATCCCTGTCTGTGTAACCACTCCAGACACACACCACTCCCTGTCTCTGTAACCACTCCAGACCCACACCACTCCCTGTGTCTGTAACCACTCCAGACCCACACCAATCCCTGTCTGTGCAACCACTCCAGACCCACACCACGCCCTGTCTGTGTAACCACTCCACACCCACACCACTCCCTGTCTTTGTAAACACTCCAGACACACACCACACCCTGACTTTGGAACGACTCCAGTCCCACACCACTCTATGTCTGTGTAACCACTCCAGACCCACACGACTCCAACTCTGTTAAAACACTCCAGTCCCACACCACTCCCATCGCTGCTACCACTGCGGACCCACACCAATCCCTGTCTCTGTAACCACTCCGGAACCACACCACTCCCTGACTGTGTAACCACTGCAGACCCACACCACTCGCTGTCTCTGTAACCACACCAGACCCACACCAATCCCTGTCTCTGTAACCACTCCAGACCCACACCACTCCCTGTCTGTGTAACTACTCCAGACCCACACCACTCCCTGTATCTGTAACCACTCCAGACCCACACCAATCCCTGTCTGTGTAACCACTCCAGACACACACCACTCCCTGTCTGATAAACCACTCCAGACCCACACCACTCCCAGTCTGTTAAACCACTCCAGACCCACACCACTCCCAGTCTGTTAAACCACTCCAGACCCACACCACTCCCAGTCTCTGTAAGCACTATAGACCCACAACACACCCTCTCTCTGTAACCACTCCAGTCCCACACCACTCTCTGTCGGTGTAACCACTCCAGACAAACACCACAAGCTGTCTGTGTTACCACTCCAGACCCATGCCACACTGTGTCTCTGTAACCACACCAGACCCACACCACTCCCTATCTGTGTAACCACTCCAGACCCACACCATTCCCTGTCTGTGTAACACACTCCAGACCGACCACACCCTGTACCTGTAACCAGTCGAGAACCCCACCACTCCCTGTCTCTGTAAGCACTCCAGACACACACCACTCCCTATCTCTGTAACGACTCCGGACCCACAGCAATCCCTGTCTCTATAACCGCTACAGACTCACACCACTCCCTGTCTCTGTAACCACTCCAGACCCACACCAAACCCTGTCTGTGCAACCACTCCAGACACACACCACTCCCTGTCTGTGTAACCACCCCAGACCCACCACTCCCTGTCTCTGTAACCAGTCGAGACCCCCACCACTCCCTGTCTCTGTAACAACTCCAGACCCACACCAATCCCTGTCTGTGTAACCACTCCAGACACACACCACTCCCTGTCTCTGTAACCACTCCAGACCCACACCACTCCCTGTGTCTGTAACCACTCCAGACCCACACCAATCCCTGTCTGTGCAACCACTCCAGACCCACACCACGCCCTGTCTGTGTAACCACTCCACACCCACACCACTCCCTGTCTTTGTAAACACTCCAGACACACACCACACCCTGACTTTGGAACGACTCCAGTCCCACACCACTCTATGTCTGTGTAACCACTCCAGACCCACACGACTCCAACTCTGTTAAAACACTCCAGTACCACACCACTCCCATCGCTGATACCACTGCGGACCCACACCAATCCCTGTCTCTGCAACCACTCCGGAACCACACCACTCCCTGACTGTGTAACCACTGCAGACCCACACCACTTGCTGTCTCTGTAACCACACCAGACCCACACCAATCCCTGTCTCTGTAACCACTCCAGACTCACACCACTCCCTGTCTGTGTAACCACTCCAGACCCACACCAATCCCTGTCTGTGTAACCACTACAGACACATACCACCCCCTGTCTGTGTACCCACTCCAGACCCACACCAATCCCTGTCTGTGTAACGACTCCAGACACACACCACTCCCTGTAGCTGTAACCACTCCAAACCCACACCACTCCCAGTCTGTTAAACCACTCCAGACCCACACCACTCCCAGTCTCTGTAAGCACTCCAGACCCACACCACACCCTCTCTCTGTAACCACTCCAGTCCCACACCACTCTCTGTCGGTGTAACCACTCCAAACACACACCACTCCCTGTATCTGTAACAACTCCAGACGCACACCACTCCCTGTGTGTGTAACCACTCCAGACCCACACCAATCCCTGTCTGTGTAACGACTCCAGACACACACCACTCCATGTATCTGTAACCACTCCAGACCCACACCACTCGCAGTCTGTTAAACCACTCCAGACCCACACCACTCCCTGTATCTGTAACCACTCCAGACCCACACCACTCCCTGTCTGTGTAACCACTCCAGACACACACCACTCCCTGTCTGTGCAACCACTCCAGACGCACACCAATCCCTGTCTGTGTAACCACTCCAGACACACACCACTCCCTGTCTGTGTAACCACTCCAGACACACACCACTCCCTGTCTGTGTAACCACTCCAGACCCACACCACTCCCTGTCTGTGTAACCACTCCAGACACACACCACAACCTGTCTTTGTAACCACTCCAGACACACACCACTCCCTGTCTCTGTAACAACTCCAGACCCACACCACTCCCTGTCTCTGTAACCACTCCAGACCCACACCACTCCCTGTCTCTGTAACCACTCCAGACCCACACCACTCCCTGTCTCTGTAACCACTCCAGACCCACACCAATCCCTGTCTGTGTAACAACTCCAGACCCACACCACTCCCTGTCTCTGTAACCACTCCAGACACACACCAATCCCTGTCTGTGTAACCATTCCAGACACACACCACTCCCTGTCTGTGCAACCACTCCAGACCCACACCACTCCCTGTCTGTGTAACCACTCCAGACACACACCACTCCCTGTCTGTGCAACCACTTCACACCCACACCACTCCCAGTCTCTGCAAGCACTCCAGACCCACACCACACCCTCTCTCTGTAACCACTCCAGTACCACACCACTCTCTGTCGGTGTAACCACTCCAAACCCACACCACTCCCTGTATCTGTAACAACTCCAGACCCACACTACTCCCAGTCTCTGTAACCACTCCAGACCCACACCACTCACTGTCTCTGTAAACACTCCAGACACACACCAATCCCTGTCTGTGTAACCACTCCAGACACACACCACTCCATGTCTGTGTAACCACTCCAGACCCACACCACTCCCTGTCTGTGTAACCACTCCAGACACACACCACTCCCAGTCTCTGTAAGCACTCCAGACCCACACCACTCCCTGTCTGTGTAACCACTCAAGACACACACCACTCCCTGTCTGTGCAACCACTCCAGATGCACACCAATCCCTGTCTGTGTAACCACTCCAGACACACACCACTCCCTGTCTGTGCAACCACTCCAGACCCACACCACTCCCTGTCTGTGCAACCACTCCAGACACACACCACTCCCTGTCTCTGTAACCACTCCACACCCACACCACTCCCTGTCTTTGTAAACACTCCAGACACACACCACTCCCTGTCTGTGTAACCACTGCAGACCCACACCACTCCGTGTCTCTGTAACCACTCCACACCCACACCACTCCCTGTCTTTGTAAACACTCCAGACACACACCACACCCTGTCTTTGGAACGACTCCAGTCCCACACCACTCTATGTCTGTGTACCACTCCAGACCCACACGACTCCAACTCTGTTAAAACACTCCAGTCCCACACCACTCCCATCGCTGCTACCACTGCGGACCCACACCAATCCCTGTCTCTGTAACCACTCCGGAACCACACCACTCCCTGTCTGTATAACCACTGCAGACCCACACCACTCGCTGTCTCTGTAACCACACCAGACCCACACCAATCCCTGTCTCTGTAACCACTCCAGACCCACACCACTCCCTGTCTGTGTAACTACTCCAGACCCACACCACTCCCTGTATCTGTAACCACTCCAGACCCACACCACTCCCAGTCTGATAAACCACTCCAGACCCACATCACTCCCAGTCTGTTAAACCACTCCAGACCCACACCACTCCCAGTCTGTTAAACCACTCCAGACCCACACCACTCCCAGTCTCTGTAAGCACTATAGACCCACAACACACCCTCTCTCTGTAACCACTCCAGTCCCACACCACTCTCTGTCGGTGTAACCACTCCAGACACACACCACAAGCTGTCTGTGTTACCACTCCAGACCCATGCCACACTGTGTCTCTGTAACCACACCAGGCCCACACCACTCCCTATCTGAGTAACCACTCCAGACCCACACCATTCCCTGTCTGTGTAACACACTCCAGACCGACCACACCCTGTCCCTGTAACCAGTCGAGAACCCCACCACTCCCTGTCTCTGTAAGCACTCCAGACACACACCACTCCCTATCTCTGTAACGACTCCGGACCCACAGCAATCCCTGTCTCTATAACCGCTACAGACTCACACCACTCCCTGTCTCTGTAACCACTCCAGACCCACACCAAACCCTGTCTGTGCAACCACTCCAGACCCACAACACTCCCTGTCTCTGTAACCACTCCAGGCCCACACCACTCCCTGTCTCTGTAACCACTACAGACCCACACCAATCCCTGTCTCTGTACCCAATCCAGACTCACATTACTCCCTGTCTGTGTAACCACTCCAGACCCACATCACACCCGGTCTGTTTAACCACTCCAGACCCACACCACTCCCTGTCTGTGTAACCAACCCAGACCCACCACTCCCTGTCTCTGTAACCAGTCGAGACCCCCACCACTCCCTGTCTCTGTAACAACTCCAGACCCACACCAATCCCTGTCTGTGTAACCACTCCAGACACACACCACTCCCTGTCTCTGTAACCACTCCAGACCCACACCACTCCCTGTGTCTGTAACCACTCCAGACCCACACCAATCCCTGTCTGTGCAACCACTCCAGACCCACACCACGCCCTGTCTGTGTAACCACTCCACACCCACACCACTCCCTGTCTTTGTAAACACTCCAGACACACACCACACCCTGACTTTGGAACGACTCCAGTCCCACACCACTCTATGTCTGTGTAACCTCTCCAGACCCACACGACTCCAACTCTGTTAAAACACTCCAGTCCCACACCACTCCCATCGCTGCTACCACTGCGGACCCACACCAATCCCTGTCTCTGTAACCACTCCGGAACCACACCACTCCCTGACTGTGTAACCACTGCAGACCCACACCACTCGCTGTCTCTGTAACCACACCAGACCCACACCAATCCCTGTCTCTGTAACCACTCCAGACCCACACCACTCCCTGTCTGTGTAACTACTCCAGACCCACACCACTCCCTATCTCTGTAACCACTCCAGACCCACACCAATCCCTGTCTGTGTAACCACTCCAGACACACACCACTCCCTGTCTGATAAACCACTCCAGACCCACACCACTCCCTGTCTGTGTAACTACTCCAGACCCACACCACTCCATGTATCTGTAACCACTCCAGACCCACACCACTCCCAGTCTGATAAACCACTCCAGACCCACATCACTCCCAGTCTGTTAAACCACTCCAGACCCACACCACTCCCAGTCTGTTAAACCACTCCAGACCCACACCACTCCCAGTCTCTGTAAGCACTATAGACCCACAACACACCCTCTCTCTGTAACCACTCCAGTCCCACACCACTCTCTGTCGGTGTAACCACTCCAGACACACACCACAAGCTGTCTGTGTTACCACTCCAGACCCATGCCACACTGTGTCTCTGTAACCACACCAGGCCCACACCACTCCCTATCTGTGTAACCACTCCAGACCCACACCATTCCCTGTCTGTGTAACACACTCCAGACCGACCACACCCTGTCCCTGTAACCAGTCGAGAACCCCACCACTCCCTGTCTCTGTAAGCACTCCAGACACACACCACTCCCTATCTCTGTAACGACTCCGGACCCACAGCAATCCCTGTCTCTATAACCGCTACAGACTCACACCACTCCCTGTCTCTGTAACCACTCCAGACCCACACCAAACCCTGTCTGTGGAACCACTCCAGACCCACAACACTCCCTGTCTCTGTAACCACTCCAGGCCCACACCACTCCCTGTCTCTGTAACCACTACAGACCCACACCAATCCCTGTCTCTGTACCCAATCCAGACTCACATTACTCCCTGTCTGTGTAACCACTCCAGACCCACATCACACCCGGTCTGTTTAACCACTCCAGACCCACACCACTCCCTGTCTGTGTAACCAACCCAGACCCACCACTCCCTGTCTCTGTAACCAGTCGAGACCCCCACCACTCCCTGTCTCTGTAACAACTCCAGACCCACACCAATCCCTGTCTGTGTAACCACTCCAGACACACACCACTCCCTGTCTCTGTAACCACTCCAGACCCACACCACTCCCTGTGTCTGTAACCACTCCAGACCCACACCAATCCCTGTCTGTGCAACCACTCCAGACCCACACCACGCCCTGTCTGTGTAACCACTCCACACCCACACCACTCCCTGTCTTTGTAAACACTCCAGACACACACCACACCCTGACTTTGGAACGACTCCAGTCCCACACCACTCTATGTCTGTGTAACCACTCCAGACCCACACGACTCCAACTCTGTTAAAACACTCCAGTCCCACACCACTCCCATCGCTGCTACCACTGCGGACCCACACCAATCCCTGTCTCTGTAACCACTCCGGAACCACACCACTCCCTGACTGTGTAACCACTGCAGACCCACACCACTCGCTGTCTCTGTAACCACACCAGACCCACACCAATCCCTGTCTCTGTAACCACTCCAGACCCACACCACTCCCTGTCTGTGTAACTACTCCAGACCCACACCACTCCCTATCTCTGTAACCACTCCAGAACCACACCAATCCCTGTCTGTGTAACCACTCCAGACACACACCACTCCCTGTCTGATAAACCACTCCAGACCCACACCACTCCCAGTCTGTTAAACCACTCCAGACCCACACCACTCTCTGTCGGTGTAACCACTCCAGACAAACACCACAAGCTGTCTGTGTTACCACTCCAGACCCATGCCACACTGTGTCTCTGTAACCACACCAGACCCACACCACTCCCTATCTGTGTAACCACTCCAGACCCACACCATTCCCTGTCTGTGTAACACACTCCAGACCGACCACACCCTGTCCCTGTAACCAGTCGAGAACCCCACCACTCCCTGTCTCTGTAAGCACTCCAGACACACACCACTCCCTATCTCTGTAACGACTCCGGACCCACAGCAATCCCTGTCTCTATAACCGCTACAGACTCACACCACTCCCTGTCTCTGTAACGACTCCAGACCCACACCAAACCCTGTCTGTGCAACCACTCCAGACACACACCACTCCCTGTCTGTGTAACCACTCCAGACCCACACCAAACCCAGTCTCTGTACCCACTCCAGACCCACATCACTCCCTGTCTGTGTAACCACTCCAGGCCCACACCACTCCCTGTCTCTGTAACCACTACAGACCCACACCAATCCCTGTCTCTGTACCCAATCCAGACTCACATTACTCCCTGTCTGTGTAACCACTCCAGACCCACATCACACCCGGTCTGTTTAACCACTCCAGACCCACACCACTCCCTGTCTGTGTAACCACCCCAGACCCACCACTCCCTGTCTCTGTAACCAGTCGAGACCCCCACCACTCCCTGTCTCTGTAACAAATCCAGACCCACACCAATCCCTGTCTGTGTAACCACTCCAGACACACACCACTCCCTGTCTCTGTAACCACTCCAGACCCACACCACTCCCTGTGTCTGTAACCACTCCAGACCCACACCAATCCCTGTCTGTGCAACCACTCCAGACCCACACCACGCCCTGTCTGTGTAACCACTCCACACCCACACCACTCCCTGTCTTTGTAAACACTCCAGACACACACCACACCCTGACTTTGGAACGACTCCAGTCCCACACCACTCTATGTCTGTGTAACCACTCCAGACCCACACGACTCCAACTCTGTTAAAACACTCCAGTCCCACACCACTCCCATCGCTGCTACCACTGCGGACCCACACCAATCCCTGTCTCTGCAACCACTCCGGAACCACACCACTCCCTGACTGTGTAACCACTGCAGACCCACACCACTTGCTGTCTCTGTAACCACACCAGACCCACACCAATCCCTGTCTCTGTAACCACTCCAGACTCACACCACTCCCTGTCTG
This sequence comes from Hypanus sabinus, assembly GCF_030144855.1. NCBI lineage: Eukaryota > Metazoa > Chordata > Chondrichthyes > Myliobatiformes > Dasyatidae > Hypanus > Hypanus sabinus. The sequence continues at coordinate 105,365,298 of NC_082717.1, read as the reverse complement.
TGTAACCACTCCAGACCCACACCAATCCCTGTCTGTGTAACCACTACAGACACATACCACCCCCTGTCTGTGTAACCACTCCAGACCCACACCAATCCCTGTCTGTGTAACGACTCCAGACACACACCACTCCCTGTAGCTGTAACCACTCCAAACCCACACCACTCCCAGTCTGTTAAACCACTCCAGACCCACACCACTCCCAGTCTCTGTAAGCACTCCAGACCCACACCACACCCTCTCTCTGTAACCACTCCAGTCCCACACCACTCTCTGTCGGAGTAACCACTCCAAACACACACCACTCCCTGTATCTGTAACAACTCCAGACGCACACCACTCCCTGTGTGTGTAACCACTCCAGACCCACACCAATCCCTGTCTGTGTAACGACTCCAGACACACACCACTCCATGTATCTGTAACCACTCCAGACCCACACCACTCGCAGTCTGTTAAACCACTCCAGACCCACACCACTCCCTGTATCTGTAACCACTCCAGACCCACACCACTCCCTGTCTGTGTAACCACTCCAGACACACACCACTCCCTGTCTGTGCAACCACTCCAGACGCACACCAATCCCTGTCTGTGTAACCACTCCAGACACACACCACTCCCTGTCTCTGTAACCACTCCAGACCCACACCACTCCCTGTCTCTGTAACCACTCCAGACCCACACCAATCCCTGTCTGTGTAACAACTCCAGACCCACACCACTCCCTGTCTCTGTAACCACTCCAGACACACACCAATCCCTGTCTGTGTAACCACTCCAGACACACACCACTCCCTGTCTGTGCAACCACTCCAGACCCACACCACTCCCTGTCTGTGTAACCACTCCAGACGCACACCACTCCCTGTCTGTGCAACCACTCCACACCCACACCACTCCCAGTCTCTGCAAGCACTCCAGACCCACACCACACCCTCTCTCTGTAACCACTCCAGTACCACACCACTCTCTGTCGGTGTAACCACTCCAAACCCACACCACTCCCTGTATCTGTAACAACTCCAGACCCACACTACTCCCAGTCTCTGTAACCACTCCAGACCCACACCACTCACTGTCTCTGTAAACACTCCAGACACACACCAATCCCTGTCTGTGTAACCACTCCAGACACACACCACTCCATGTCTGTGTAACCACTCCAGACCCACACCACTCCCTGTCTGTGTAACCACTCCAGACACACACCACTCCCAGTCTCTGTAAGCACTCCAGACCCACACCACACCCTCTCTCTGTAACCACTCCAGTCCCACACCACTCTCTGTCGGTGTAACCACTCCAAACCCACACCACTCCCTGTATCTGTAACAACTCCAGACCCACACTACTCCCAGTCTCTGTATCCACTCCAGACCCACACCACTCACTGTCTCTGTAAACACTCCAGACACACACCAAACCCTGTCTGTGTAACCACTCCAGACACACACCACTCCATGTCTGTGTAAACACTCCAGACCCACACCACTCCCTGTCTGTGTAACCACTCCAGACCCACACCACTCCCTGTATCTGTAACCACTCCAGACCCACACCACTCCCTGTCTGTGTAACCACTCCAGACACACACCACTCCCTGTCTGTGCAACCACTCCAGACGCACACCAATCCCTGTCTGTGTAACCACTCCAGACACACACCACTCCCTGTCTGTGTAACCACTCCAGACACACACCACTCCCTGTCTGTGTAACCACTCCAGACCCACACCACTCCCTGTCTGTGTAACCACTCCAGACACACACCACAACCTGTCTTTGTAACCACTCCAGACACACACCACTCCCTGTCTCTGTAACAACTCCAGACCCACACCACTCCCTGTCTCTGTAACCACTCCAGACCCACACCACTCCCTATCTCTGTAACCACTCCAGACCCACACCACTCCCTGTCTCTGTAACCACTCCAGACCCACACCAATCCCTGTCTGTGTAACAACTCCAGACCCACACCACTCCCTGTCTCTGTAACCACTCCAGACACACACCAATCCCTGTCTGTGTAACCACTCCAGACACACACCACTCCCTGTCTGTGTAACCACTCCAGACCCACACCAAACCCAGTCTCTGTACCCACTCCAGACCCACATCACTCCCTGTCTGTGTAACCACTCCAGGCCCACACCACTCCCTGTCTCTGTAACCACTACAGACCCACACCAATCCCTGTCTCTGTACCCAATCCAGACTCACATTACTCCCTGTCTGTGTAACCACTCCAGACCCACATCACACCCGGTCTGTTTAACCACTCCAGACCCACACCACTCCCTGTCTGTGTAACCACCCCAGACCCACCACTCCCTGTCTCTGTAACCAGTCGAGACCCCCACCACTCCCTGTCTCTGTAACAAATCCAGACCCACACCAATCCCTGTCTGTGTAACCACTCCAGACACACACCACTCCCTGTCTCTGTAACCACTCCAGACCCACACCACTCCCTGTGTCTGTAACCACTCCAGACCCACACCAATCCCTGTCTGTGCAACCACTCCAGACCCACACCACGCCCTGTCTGTGTAACCACTCCACACCCACACCACTCCCTGTCTTTGTAAACACTCCAGACACACACCACACCCTGACTTTGGAACGACTCCAGTCCCACACCACTCTATGTCTGTGTAACCACTCCAGACCCACACGACTCCAACTCTGTTAAAACACTCCAGTCCCACACCACTCCCATCGCTGCTACCACTGCGGACCCACACCAATCCCTGTCTCTGCAACCACTCCGGAACCACACCACTCCCTGACTGTGTAACCACTGCAGACCCACACCACTTGCTGTCTCTGTAACCACACCAGACCCACACCAATCCCTGTCTCTGTAACCACTCCAGACTCACACCACTCCCTGTCTGTGTAACCACTCCAGACCCACACCAATCCCTGTCTGTGTAACCACTACAGACACATACCACCCCCTGTCTGTGTAACCACTCCAGACCCACACCAATCCCTGTCTGTGTAACGACTCCAGACACACACCACTCCCTGTAGCTGTAACCACTCCAAACCCACACCACTCCCAGTCTGTTAAACCACTCCAGACCCACACCACTCCCAGTCTCTGTAAGCACTCCAGACCCACACCACACCCTCTCTCTGTAACCACTCCAGTCCCACACCACTCTCTGTCGGTGTAACCACTCCAAACACACACCACTCCCTGTATCTGTAACAACTCCAGACGCACACCACTCCCTGTGTGTGTAACCACTCCAGACCCACACCAATCCCTGTCTGTGTAACGACTCCAGACACACACCACTCCATGTATCTGTAACCACTCCAGACCCACACCACTCGCAGTCTGTTAAACCACTCCAGACCCACACCACTCCCTGTATCTGTAACCACTCCAGACCCACACCACTCCCTGTCTGTGTAACCACTCCAGACACACACCACTCCCTGTCTGTGCAACCACTCCAGACGCACACCAATCCCTGTCTGTGTAACCACTCCAGACACACACCACTCCCTGTCTCTGTAACCACTCCAGACCCACACCACTCCCTGTCTCTGTAACCACTCCAGACCCACACCAATCCCTGTCTGTGTAACAACTCCAGACCCACACCACTCCCTGTCTCTGTAACCACTCCAGACACACACCAATCCCTGTCTGTGTAACCACTCCAGACACACACCACTCCCTGTCTGTGCAACCACTCCAGACCCACACCACTCCCTGTCTGTGTAACCACTCCAGACACACACCACTCCCTGTCTGTGCAACCACTCCACACCCACACCACTCCCAGTCTCTGCAAGCACTCCAGACCCACACCACACCCTCTCTCTGTAACCACTCCAGTACCACACCACTCTCTGTCGGTGTAACCACTCCAAACCCACACCACTCCCTGTATCTGTAACAACTCCAGACCCACACTACTCCCAGTCTCTGTAACCACTCCAGACCCACACCACTCACTGTCTCTGTAAACACTCCAGACACACACCAATCCCTGTCTGTGTAACCACTCCAGACACACACCACTCCATGTCTGTGTAACCACTCCAGACCCACACCACTCCCTGTCTGTGTAACCACTCCAGACACACACCACTCCCAGTCTCTGTAAGCACTCCAGACCCACACCACACCCTCTCTCTGTAACCACTCCAGTCCCACACCACTCTCTGTCGGTGTAACCACTCCAAACCCACACCACTCCCTGTATCTGTAACAACTCCAGACCCACACTACTCCCAGTCTCTGTATCCACTCCAGACCCACACCACTCACTGTCTCTGTAAACACTCCAGACACACACCAAACCCTGTCTGTGTAACCACTCCAGACACACACCACTCCATGTCTGTGTAAACACTCCAGACCCACACCACTCCCTGTCTGTGTAACCACTCCAGACACACACCACTCCCTGTCTGTGCAACCACTCCAGACGCACACCAATCCCTGTCTGTGTAACCACTCCAGACACACACCACTCCCTGTCTCTGTAACCACTCCAGACCCACACCACTCCCTGTCTCTGTAACCACTCCAGACCCACACCAATCCCTGTCTGTGTAACAACTCCAGACCCACACCACTCCCTGTCTCTGTAACCACTCCAGACACACACCAATCCCTGTCTGTGTAACCACTCCAGACACACACCACTCCCTGTCTGTGCAACCACTCCAGACCCACACCACTCCCTGTCTGTGTAACCACTCCAGACACACACCACTCCCTGTCTGTGCAACCACTCCACACCCACACCACTCCCAGTCTCTGCAAGCACTCCAGACCCACACCACACCCTCTCTCTGTAACCACTCCAGTACCACACCACTCTCTGTCGGTGTAACCACTCCAAACCCACACCACTCCCTGTATCTGTAACAACTCCAGACCCACACTACTCCCAGTCTCTGTAACCACTCCAGACCCACACCACTCACTGTCTCTGTAAACACTCCAGACACACACCAATCCCTGTCTGTGTAACCACTCCAGACACACACCACTCCATGTCTGTGTAACCACTCCAGACCCACACCACTCCCTGTCTGTGTAACCACTCCAGACACACACCACTCCCAGTCTCTGTAAGCACTCCAGACCCACACCACACCCTCTCTCTGTAACCACTCCAGTCCCACACCACTCTCTGTCGGTGTAACCACTCCAAACCCACACCACTCCCTGTATCTGTAACAACTCCAGACCCACACTACTCCCAGTCTCTGTATCCACTCCAGACCCACACCACTCACTGTCTCTGTAAACACTCCAGACACACACCAAACCCTGTCTGTGTAACCACTCCAGACACACACCACTCCATGTCTGTGTAAACACTCCAGACCCACACCACTCCCTGTCTGTGTAACCACTCCAGACCCACACCACTCCCTGTATCTGTAACCACTCCAGACCCACACCACTCCCTGTCTGTGTAACCACTCCAGACACACACCACTCCCTGTCTGTGCAACCACTCCAGACGCACACCAATCCCTGTCTGTGTAACCACTCCAGACACACACCACTCCCTGTCTGTGTAACCACTCCAGACACACACCACTCCCTGTCTGTGTAACCACTCCAGACCCACACCACTCCCTGTCTGTGTAACCACTCCAGACACACACCACAACCTGTCTTTGTAACCACTCCAGACACACACCACTCCCTGTCTCTGTAACAACTCCAGACCCACACCACTCCCTGTCTCTGTAACCACTCCAGACCCACACCACTCCCTATCTCTGTAACCACTCCAGACCCACACCACTCCCTGTCTCTGTAACCACTCCAGACCCACACCAATCCCTGTCTGTGTAACAACTCCAGACCCACACCACTCCCTGTCTCTGTAACCACTCCAGACACACACCAATCCCTGTCTGTGTAACCACTCCAGACACACACCACTCCCTGTCTGTGCAACCACTCCAGACCCACACCACTCCCTGTCTGTGTAACCACTCCAGACACACACCACTCCCTGTCTGCGCAACCACTCCACACCCACACCACTCCCAGTCTCTGCAAGCACTCCAGACCCACACCACACCCTCTCTCTGTAACCACTCCAGTACCACACCACTCTCTGTCGGTGTAACCACTCCAAACCCACACCACTCCCTGTATCTGTAACAACTCCAGACCCACACTACTCCCAGTCTCTGTAACCACTCCAGACCCACACCACTCACTGTCTCTGTAAACACTCCAGACACACACCAATCCCTGTCTGTGTAACCACTCCAGACACACACCACTCCATGTCTGTGTAACCACTCCAGACCCACACCACTCCCTGTCTGTGTAACCACTCCAGACACACACCACTCCCAGTCTCTGTAAGCACTCCAGACCCACACCACACCCTCTCTCTGTAACCACTCCAGTCCCACAACACACTCTGTCGGTGTAACCACTCCAAACCCACACCACTCCCTGTATCTGTAACAACTCCAGACCCACACTACTCCCAGTCTCTGTATCCACTCCAGACCCACACCACTCACTGTCTCTGTAAACACTCCAGACACACACCAAACCCTGTCTGTGTAACCACTCCAGACACACACCACTCCATGTCTGTGTAAACACTCCAGACCCACACCACTCCCTGTCTGTGTAACCACTCCAGACCCACACCACTCCCTGTATCTGTAACCACTCCAGACCCACACCACTCCCTGTCTGTGTAACCACTCCAGACACACACCACTCCTTGTCTGTGCAACCACTCCAGACGCACACCAATCCCTGTCTGTGTAACCACTCCAGACACACACCACTCCCTGTCTCTGTAACAACTCCAGACCCACACCAATCCCTGTCTGTGTAACCACTGCAGACCCACACCACTCCCTGTCTCTGTAACCACTCCACACCCACACCACTCCCTGTCTTTGTAAACACTCCAGACACACACCACACCCTGTCTTTGGAACGACTCCAGTCCCACACCACTCTATGTCTGTGTAACCACTCCAGACGCACACGACTCCAACTCTGTTAAAACACTCCAGTGCCACACCACTCCCATCGCTGCTACCACTGCGGACCCACACCAATCCCTGTCTCTGTAACCACTCCGGAACCACACCACTCCCTGTCTGTGTAACCACTGCAGACCCACACCACTCGCTGTCTCTGTAACCACACCAGACCCACACCAATCCCTGTCTCTGTAACCACTCCAGACCCACAGCACTCCCTGTCTGTGTAACTACTCCAGACCCACACCACTCCCTGTCTCTGTAACCACTCCAGACCCACACCAATCCCTGTCTGTGTAACGACTCCAGACACACACCACTCCCAGTCTGATAAACCACTCCAGACCCACACCACTCCCAGTCTGTTAAACCACTCCAGACCCACACCACTCCCAGTCTGTTAAACCACTCCAGACCCACACCACTCCCAGTCTCTGTAAGCACTCCAGACCCACAACACACCCTCTCTCTGTAACCACTCCAGTCCCACACCACTCTCTGTCGGTGTAACCACTCCAGACACACACCACAAGCTGTCTGTGTTACCACTCCAGACCCATGCCACACTGTGTCTCTGTAACCACACCAGACCCACACCACTCCCTATCTGTGTAACCACTCCAGACCCACACCATTCCCTGTCTGTGTAACACACTCCAGACCCACCACACCCTGTCCCTGTAACCAGTCGAGAACCCCACCACTCCCTGTCTCTGTAACCACTCCAGACACACACAACTCCCTATCTCTGTAACGACTCCGGACCCACAGCAATCCCTGTCTCTATAACCGCTACAGACTCACACCACTCCCTGTCTCTGTAACCACTCCAGACCCACACCAAACCCTGTCTGTGCAACCACTCCAGACACACACCACTCCCTGTCTCTGTACCCACTCCAGACCCACATCACTCCCTGTCTGTGTAACCACTCCAGGCCCACACCACTCCCTGTCTCTGTAACCACTACAGACCCACACCAATCCCTGTCTCTGTACCCAATCCAGACTCACATTACTCCCTGTCTGTGTAACCACTCCAGACCCACATCACACCCGGTCTGTTTAACCACTCCAGACCCACACCACTCCCTGTCTGTGTAACCACTCCAGACCCACCACTCCCTGTCTCTGTAACCAGTCGAGACCCCCACCACTCCCTGTCTCTGTAACAACTCCAGACCAACACCACTCCCTGTCTGTGTAACTACTCCAGACCCACACCACTCCCTGTCTCTGTAACCACTCCAGACCCACACCAATCCCTGTCTGTGTAACGACTCCAGACACACACCACTCCATGTATCTGTAACCACACCAGACCCACACCACTCCCAGTCTGATAAACCACTCCAGACCCACACCACTCCCAGTCTGTTAAACTACTCCAGACCCACACCACTCCCAGTCTGTTAAACCACTCCAGACCCACACCACTCCCAGTCTCTGTAAGCACTCCAGACCCACAACACACCCTCTCTCTGTAACCACTCCAGTCCCACACCACTCTCTGTCGGTGTAACCACTCCAGACACACACCACAAGCTGTCTGTGTTACCACTCCAGACCCATGCCACACTGTGTCTCTGTAACCACACCAGACCCACACCACTCCCTATCTGTGTAACCACTCCAGACCCACACCATTCCCTGTCTGTGTAACACACTCCAGACCCACCACACCCTGTCCCTGTAACCAGTCGAGAACCCCACCACTCCCTGTCTCTGTAACCACTCCAGACACACACCACTCCCTATCTCTGTAACGACTCCGGACCCACAGCAATCCCTGTCTCTATAACCGCTACAGAGTCACACCACTCCCTGTCTCTGTAACCACTCCAGACCCACACCAAATCCTGTCTGTGCAACCACTCCAGACACACACCACTCCCTGTCTCTGTACCCACTCCAGACCCACATCACTCCCTGTCTGTGTAACCACTCCAGGCCCACACCACTCCCAGTCTCTGTAACCACTACAGACCCACACAAATCCCTGTCTCTGTACCCAATCCAGACTCACATTACTCCCTGTCTGTGTAACCACTCCAGACCCACATCACACCCGGTCTGTTTAACCACTCCAGACCCACACCACTCCCTGTCTGTGTAAACACTCCAGACCCACCACTCCCTGTCTCAGTAACCAGTCGAGACCCCCACCACTCCCTGTCTCTGTAACAACTCCAGACCCACACCACTCCCTGTCTGTGTAACTACTCCAGACCCACACCACTCCCTCTCTCTGTAACCACTCCAGACCCACACCAATCCCTGTCTGTGTAACGACTCCAGACACACACCACTCCCTGTCTCTGTAACAACTCCAGACCCACACCACTCCCTGTCTCTGTAACCACTCCAGACCCACACCACTCCCTGTCTCTGTAACCACTCCAGACCCACACCACTCCCTGTCTCTGTAACCACTCCAGACACACACCACTCCCAATCTCTGTAAGCACTCCAGACCCACACCACTCCCTGTCTCTGTAACCACTCCAGACCCACACCAATCCCTGTCTGTGTAACAACTCCAGACACACACCACTCCCTGTCTGTGCAACCACTCCAGACCCACACCACTCCCTGTCTCTGTAACCACTGCAGACCCACACCACTCCCTGTCTGTGTAACACACTCCAGACCCACCACACCCTGTCCCTGTAACCAGTCGAGAACCCCACCACTCCCTGTCTCTGTAACCACTCCGGTCCCACACCACTCTCTATCTCTGTAACGACTCCGGACCCACAGCAATCCCTGTCTCTATAACCGCTACAGAGTCACACCACTCCCTGTCTCTGTAACCACTCCAGACCCACACCAAACTCTGTCTGTGCAACCACTCCAGACACACACCACTCCCTGTCTGTGTAACCACTCCAGACCCACACCAAACCCTGTCTCGGTACCCACTCCAGACCCACATCAATCCCTGTCTGTGTAACCACTCCAGGCCCACACCACTCCCTGTCTCTGTAACCACTACAGACTCACACCAATCCCTTCTCTGTACCCAATCCAGACTCACATTACTCCATGTCTGTGTAACCACTCCAGACCCACATCACTCCCTGTCTATTTAACCACTCCAGACCCACACCACTCCCTGTCTGTGTAACCACTCCAGACCCACCACTCCCTGTCTCTGTAACCAGTCGAGACCCCCAACACTCCCTGTCTCTGTAACAACTCCAGACCCACACCAATCCCTGTCTGTGTAACCACTCCAGACACACACCACTCCCTGTCTCTGTAACCACTCCAGACCCACACCACTCCCTGTGTCTGTAACCACTCCAGACCCACACCAATCCCTGTCTGTGCAACCACTCCAGACCCACACCACTCCCTGTCTGTGTAACCACTCCACACCCACACCACTCCCTGTCTTTGTAAACACTCCAGACACACACCACACCCTGACTTTGGAACGACTCCAGTCCCACACCACTCTATGTCTGTGTAACCACTCCAGACCCACACGACTCCAACTCTGTTAAAACACTCCAGTCCCACACCACTCCCATCGCTGCTACCACTGCGGACCCACACCAATCCCTGTCTCTGTAACCACTCCGGAACCACACCATTCCCTGTCTGTGTAACCACTGCAGACCCACACCACTCGCTGTCTCTGTAACCACACCAGACCCACACCAATCCCTGTCTCTGTAACCACTCCAGACCCACACCACTCCCTGTCTGTGTAACCACTCCAGACCCACCACTCCCTGTCTCAGTAACCAGTCGAGACCCCCACCACTCCCTGTCTCTGTAACAACTCCAGACCCACACCACTCCCTGTCTGTGTAACTACTCCAGACCCACACCACTCCCTGTCTCTGTAACCACTCCAGACCCACACCAATCCCTGTCTGTGTAACGACTCCAGACACACACCACTCCCTGTCTCTGTAACAACTCCAGACCCACACCACTCCCTGTCTCTGTAACCACTCCAGACCCACACCACTCCCTGTCTCTGTAACCACTCCAGACCCACACCACTCCCTGTCTCTGTAACCACTCCAGACACACACCACTCCCAGTCTCTGTAAGCACTCCAGACCCACACCACTCCCTGTCTCTGTAACCACTCCAGACCCACACCAATCCCTGTCTGTGTAACAACTCCAGACACACACCACTCCCTGTCTGTGCAACCACTCCAGACCCACACCACTCCCTGTCTCTGTAACCACTGCAGACCCACACCACTCCCTGTCTGTGTAACACACTCCAGACCCACCACACCCTGTCCCTGTAACCAGTCGAGAACCCCACCACTCCCTGTCTCTGTAACCACTCCGGTCCCACACCACTCTCTATCTCTGTAACGACTCCGGACCCACAGCAATCCCTGTCTCTATAACCGCTACAGAGTCACACCACTCCCTGTCTCTGTAACCACTCCAGACCCACACCAAACCCTGTCTGTGCAACCACTCCAGACACACACCACTCCCTGTCTGTGTAACCACTCCAGACCCACACCAAACCCTGTCTCGGTACCCACTCCAGACCCACATCACTCCCTGTCTGTGTAACCACTCCAGGCCCACACCACTCCCTGTCTCTGTAACCACTACAGACTCACACCAATCCCTTCTCTGTACCCAATCCAGACTCACATTACTCCATGTCTGTGTAACCACTCCAGACCCACATCACTCCCTGTCTGTTTAACCACTCCAGACCCACACCACTCCCTGTCTGTGTAACCACTCCAGACCCACCACTCCCTGTCTCTGTAACCAGTCGAGACCCCCAACACTCCCTGTCTCTGTAACAACTCCAGACCCACACCAATCCCTGTCTGTGTAACCACTCCAGACACACACCACTCCCTGTCTCTGTAACCACTCCAGACCCACACCACTCCCTGTGTCTGTAACCACTCCAGACCCACACCAATCCCTGTCTGTGCAACCACTCCAGACCCACACCACTCCCTGTCTGTGTAACCACTCCACACCCACACCACTCCCTGTCTTTGTAAACACTCCAGACACACACCACACCCTGACTTTGGAACGACTCCAGTCCCACACCACTCTATGTCTGTGTAACCACTCCAGACCCACACGACTCCAACTCTGTTAAAACACTCCAGTCCCACACCACTCCCATCGCTGCTACCACTGCGGACCCACACCAATCCCTGTCTCTGTAACCACTCCGGAACCACACCATTCCCTGTCTGTGTAACCACTGCAGACCCACACCACTCGCGGTCTCTGTAACCACACCAGACCCACACCAATCCCTGTCTCTGTAACCACTCCAGACCCACACCACTCCCTGTCTGTGTAACTACTCCAGACCCACACCACTCCCTATCTCTGTAACCACTCCAGACCCACACCAATCCCTGTCTGTGTAACCACTACAGACACATACCACTCCCAGTCTCTGTAACCACTCCAAACCCACACCACTCCCTGTAGCTGTAACCACTCCAAACCCACACCACTCCCTGTACCTGTAACAACTCCAGACGCACACCACTCCCTGTGTGTGTAACCACTCCAGACCCACACCAATCCCTGACTGTGTAACGACTCCAGACCCACACCACTCCATGTATCTTTAACCACTCCAGACCCACACCACTCCCAGTCTGTTAAACCACTCCAGACCCACACCACTCCCTGTATCTGTAACAACTCCAGATGCACACCACTCCCTGTGTGTATAACCACTCCAGACCCACACCAATCCCTGTCTGTGTAACGACTCCAGACACACACCACTCCATGTATCTGTAACCACTCCAGACCCACACCACTCGCAGTCTGTTAAACCGCTCCAGACCCACACCACTCCCAGTCTCTGTACCCAATCAAGACCCACACCAATCCCTGTCTGTGTAACCACTCCAGTCCCACACCACTCTCTGTCGGTGTAACCACTCCAAACCCACATCACCCCCTGTATCTGGAACAACTCCAGACCCACACTACTCCCAGTCTCTGTAACCACTCCAGACGCACCCCACTCACTGTCTCTGTAAACACTCCAGACACACACCACTCCCTGTCTGTGTAACCACTCCAGACACACACCACTCCCTGTCTGTGTAACCACTCCAGACACACACCACAACCTGTCTGTGCAACCACTCCAGACGCACACCAATCCCTGTCTGTGTAACCACTCCAGACACACACCACTCCCTGTCTCTGTAACAACTCCAGACCCACACCACTCCCTGTCTCTGTAACCACTCCAGACCCACACCACTCCCTGTCTCTGTAACTACTCCAGACCCACACCACACCCTGTCTCTGTAACCACTCCAGACCCACACCAATCCCTGTCTGTGTAACAACTCCAGACCCACACCACTCCCTGTCTCTGTAACCACTCCAGACCCACACCAATCCCTGTCTGTGTAACCACTCCAGACACACACCACTCCCTGTCTGTGGAACCACTGCAGACCCACACCACTCCCTGTCTCTGTAACCACTCCACACCCACACCACTCCCTGTCTTTGTAAACTCTCCAGACACACACCACACCCTGTCTTTGGAACGACTCCAGTCCCACACAACTCTATGTCTGTGTAACCACTCCGGACCCACACCACACCCTGTCTCGGTAACCACCACAGACCCACACCACTCCCTGTCTCTGTAACCACACCAGTCCCACACCACTCCTGTGTCTGTAACCACTCCAATCCCACACCACTCCCTGTATCTGTAACCACTCCAAACCCACACCACTCCCTGTATCTGTAACAACTCCAGACGCACACCACTCCCTGTGTGTGTAACCACTCCAGACCCACACCAATCCCTCTCTGTGTAACGACTCCAGACACACACCACTCCATGTATCTGTAACCACTCCAGACCCACACCACTCCCAGTCTGTTAAACCACTCCAGACCCACACCACTCCCAGTCTGTTAAACCACTCCAGACCCACAACACTCCCAGTCTGTTAAACCACTCCAGTCCCACACCACTCTCTGTCGGTGTAACCACTCCAGACACACACCACAAGCTGTCTGTGTTACCACTCCAGACCCACGCCACACTGTGTCTCTGTAACCACACCAGACCCACACCACTCCCTGTGTGTGTAACCACTCCAGACCCACACCAATCCCTGTCTGTGTAACGACTCCAGACACACACCACTCCATGTATCTGTAACCACTCCAGACCCACACCACTCGCAGTCTGTTAAACCACTCCAGACCCACACCACTCCCAGTCTGTTAAACCACTCCAGACCCACACCACACCCTCCCTCTGTAACCACTCCAGTCCCACACCACTCGCTGTCGGTGTAACCACTCCAAACCCACACCACTCCCTGTATCTGTAACAACTCCAGACGCACACCACTCACTGTGTGTGTAACCACTCCAGACCCACACCAATCCCTGTCTGTGTAACCACTACAGACACACACAACTCCATGTATCTGTAACCACTCCAGACCCACACCACTCGCAGTCTGTTAAACCACTCCAGACCCACACCACTCCCAGTCTGTTAAACCACCCCAGACCCACACCACTCCCAGTCTCTGTAAGCACTCCAGACCCACAACACACCCTCTCTCTGTAACCACTCCAGTCCCACACCACTCTCTGTCGGTGTAACCACTCCAGACACACACCACAAGCTGTCTGTGTTACCACTCCAGACCCATGCCACACTGTGTCTCTGTAACCACACCAGACCCACACCACTCCCTATCTGTGTAACCACTCCAGACCCACACCATTCCCTGTCTGTGTAACACACTCCAGACCGACCACACCCTGTCCCTGTAACCAGTCGAGAACCCCACCACTCCCTGTCTCTGTAAACACTCCAGACACACACCACTCCCTATCTCTGTAACGACTCCGGACCCACAGCAATCCCTGTCTCTATAACCGCTACAGACTCACACCACTCCCTGTCTCTGTAACCACTCCAGACCCACACCAAACCCTGTCTGTGCAACCACTCCAGACACACACCACTCCCTGTCTGTGTAACCACTCCAGACCCACACCAAACCCTGTCTGTGTAACCACTCCAGTCCCACACCACTCTCTGTCGGTGTAACCACTCCAAACCCACACCACCCTCTGTATCTGTAACAACTCCAGACCCACACTACTCCCAGTCTCTGTAACCACTCCAGACCCACACCACTCACTGTCTCTGTAAACACTCCAGACACACACCAAACCCTGTCTCTGTAACCACTCCAGACACACACCACTCCCTGTCTGTGTAACCACTCCAGACACACACCACTCCCTGTCTGTGTAACCACTCCAGACCCACACCACTCCCTGTCTGTGTAACCACTCCAGACACACACCACAACCTGTCTGTGCAACCACTCCAGACGCACACCAATCCCTGTCTTTGTAACCACTCCAGACACACACCACTCCCTGTCTCTGTAACAACTCCAGACCCACACCACTCCCTGTCTCTGTAACCACTCCAGACCCACACCACTCCCTGTCTCTGTATCCACTCCAGACCCACACCACTCCCTGTCTCTGTAACCACTCCAGACCCACACCAATCCCTGTCTGTGTAACAACTCCAGACCCACACCACTCCCTGTCTCTGTAACCACTCCAGACCCACACCAATCCCTGTCTGTGTAACCACTCCAGACACACACCACTCCCTGACTGTGCAACCACTCCAGACCCACACCACTCCCTGTCTCTGTAACCACTGCAGACCCACACCACTCCCTGTCTGTGTAACCACTCCAGACACACACCACTCCCTGACTGTGCAACCACTCCACACCCACACCACTCCCAGTCTCTGTAAGCACTCCAGACCCACACCACACCCTCTCTCTGTAACCACTCCAGTCCCACACCACTCTCTGTCGGTGTAACCACGCCAAACCCACACCACTCCCTGTATCTGTAACAACTCCGGACCCTCACTACTCCCAGTCTCTGTAACCACTCCAGACCCACACCACTCACTGTCTCTGTAAACACTCCAGACACACACCAAACCCTGTCTGTGTAACCACTCCAGACACACACCACTCCATGTCTGTGTAACCACTCCAGACCCACACCACTCCCTGTCTGTGTAACCACTCCAGACCCACACCACTCCCTGTATCTGTAACCACTCCAGACCCACACCACTCCCTGTCTGTGTAACCACTCCAGGCACACACCACTCCCTGTCTGTGCAACCACTCCAGACGCACACCAATCCCTGTCTGTGTAACCACTCCAGACACACACCACTCCCTGTCTGTGTAACCACTCCAGACACACACCACTCCCTGTCTCTGTAACAACTCCAGACCCACACCAATCCCTGTCTGTGTAACCACTCCAGACACACACCACTCCCTGTCTCTGTAACCACTCCAGACCCACACCACTCCCTGTATCTGTAACCACTCCAGACCCACACCAATCCCTGTCTGTGTAACCACTCCAGACACACACCACTCCCTGTCTGTGCAACCACTCCAGTCCCACACCACTCCCTGTCCGTGTAACCACTGCAGACCCACACCACTCCCTGTCTCTGTAACCACTCCAGACGCACACCACTCCCTCTCTTTGTAAACACTCCAGACACACACCACACCCTGTCTTTGGAACGACTCCAGTCCCACACCACTCTATGTCTGTGTAACCACTCCAGACCCACAGGACTCCAACTCTGTTAAAACACTCCAGTCCCACACCACTCCCATCGCTGCTACCACTGCGGACCCACACCAATCCCTGTCTCTGTAACCACTCCGGAACCACACCAATCCCTGTCTGTGTAACCACTGCAGACCCACACCACTCGCTGTCTCTGTAACCACACCAGACCCACACCAATCCCTGTCTCTGTAACCACTCCAGACCCACAGCACTCCCTGTCTGTGTAACTACTCCAGACCCACGCCACTCCCTGTCTCTGTAACCACTCCAGACCCACACCAATCCCTGTCTGTGTAACGACTCCAGACACACACCACTCCATGTATCTGTAACCACTCCAGACCCACACCACTCCCAGTCTGATAAACCACTCCAGACCCACACCACTCCCAGTCTGTTAAACCACTCCAGACCCACACCACTCCCAGTCTGTTAAACCACTCCAGACCCACACCACTCCCAGTCTCTGTAAGCACTCCAGACCCACAACACACCCTCTCTCTGTAACCACTCCAGTCCCACACCACTCTCTGTCGGTGTAACCACTCCAGACACACACCACAAGCTGTCTGTGTTACCACTCCAGACCCATGCCACACTGTGTCTCTGTAACCACACCAGACCCACACCACTCCCTATCTGTGTAACCACTCCAGACCCACACCATTCCCTGTCTGTGTAACACACTCCAGACCCACCACACCCTGTCCCTGTAACCAGTCGAGAACCCCACCACTCCCTGTCTCTGTAACCACTCCAGACACACACCACTCCCTATCTCTGTAACGACTCCGGACCCACAGCAATCCCTGTCTCTATAACCGCTACAGACTCACACCACTCCCTGTCTCTGTAACCACTCCAGACCCACACCAAACCCTGTCTGTGCAACCACTCCAGACACACACCACTCCCTGTCTCTGTACCCACTCCAGACCCACATCACTCCCTGTCTGTGTAACCACTCCAGGCCCACACCACTCCCTGTCTCTGTAACCACTACAGACCCACACCAATCCCTGTCTCTGTACCCAATCCAGACTCACATTACTCCCTGTCTGTGTAACCACTCCAGACCCACATCACACCCGGTCTGTTTAACCACTCCAGACCCACACCACTCCCTGTCTGTGTAACGACTCCAGACCCACCACTCCCTGTCTCTGTAACCAGTCGAGACCCCCACCACTCCCTGTCTCTGTAACAACTCCAGACCCACACCACTCCCTGTCTGTGTAACTACTCCAGACCCACACCACTCCCTGTCTCTGTAACCACTCCAGACCCACACCAATCCCTGTCTGTGTAACGACTCCAGACACACACCACTCCATGTATCTGTAACCACTCCAGACACACACCACTCCCTATCTCTGTAACGACTCCGGACCCACAGCAATCCCTGTCTCTATAACCGCTACAGAGTCACACCACTCCCTGTCTCTGTAACCACTCCAGACCCACACCAAACCCTGTCTGTGCAACCACTCCAGACACACACCACTCCCTGTCTGTGTAACCACTCCAGACCCACACCAAACCCTGTCTCTGTACCCACTCCAGACCCACATCACTCCCTGTCTGTGTAACCACTCCAGGCCCACATCACTCCCTGTCTGTTTAACCACTCCAGACCCACACCACTCCCTGTCTGTGTAACCACTCCAGACCCACAACTCCCTGTCTCTGTAACCAGTCGAGACCCCCACCACTCCCTGTCTCTGTAACAACTCCAGACCCACACCAATCCCTGTCTGTGTAACCACTCCAGACACACACCACTCCCTGTCTCTGTAACCACTCCAGACACACACGACTCCAACTCTGTTAAAACACTCCAGTCCCACACCACTCCCATCGCTGCTACCACTGCGGACCCACACCAATTCCTGTCTCTGTAACCACTCCGGAACCACACCATTCCCTGTCTGTGTAACCACTGCAGACCCACACCACTCGCTGTCTCTATAACCACACCAGACCCACACCAATCCCTGTCTCTGCAACCACTCCAGACCCACACCACTCCCTGTCTGTGTAACCACTCCAGACCCACACCAATCCCTGTCTGTGTAACCACTCCAAACCCACACCACTCCCTGTAGCTGTAACCACTCCAAACCCACACCACTCCCTGTAGCTGTAACCACTCCAAACCCACACCACTCCCTGTACCTGTAACAACTCCAGACGCACACCACTCCCTGTGTGTGTAACCACTCCAGACCCACACCAATCCCTGACTGTGTAACGACTCCAGACCCACACCACTCCATGTATCTTTAACCACTCCAGACCCACACCACTCCCAGTCTGTTAAACCACTCCAGACCCACACCACTCCCAGTCTCTGTAAGCACTCCAGATCCACACCACACCCTATCTCTGTAACCACTCCAGTCCCACACCACTCTCTGTCGGTGTAACCACTCCAAACCCACACCACTCCCTGTATCTGTAACAACTCCAGATGCACACCACTCCCTGTGTGTATAACCACTCCAGACCCACACCAATCCCTGTCTGTGTAACGACTCCAGACACACACCACTCCATGTATCTGTAAACACTCCAGACCCACACCACTCGCAGTCTGTTAAACCACTCGAGACCCACACCACTCCCAGTCTCTGTACCCAATCAAGACCCACACCAATCCCTGTCTGTGTAACCACTCCAGTCCCACACCACTCTCTGTCGGTGTAACCACTCCAAACCCACATCACCCCCTGTATCTGTAACAACTCCAGACCCACACTACTCCCAGTCTCTGTAACCACTCCAGACCCACCCCACTCACTGTCTCTGTAAACACTCCAGACACACACCAAACCCTGTCTGTGTGACCACTCCAGACACACACCACTCCCTGTCTGTGTAACCACTCCTGACACACAACACTCCCTGGCTGTGTAACCACTCCAGACCCACACCACTCCCTGTCTGTGTAACCACTCCAGACACACACCACAACCTGTCTGTGCAACCACTCCAGACGCACACCAATCCCTGTCTGTGTAACCACTCCAGACACACACCACTCCCTGTCTGTGTAACCACTCCAGACCCACCACTCCCTGTCTCTGTAACCAGTCGAGACCCCCACCACTCCCTGTCTCTGTAACAACTCCAGACCCACACCACTCCCTGTCTGTGTAACTACTCCAGACCCACACCACTCCCTGTCTCTGTAACCACTCCAGACCCACACCAATCCCTGTCTGTGTAACGACTCCAGACACACACCACTCCATGTATCTGTAACCACTCCAGACCCACACCACTCCCAGTCTGATAAACCACTCCAGACCCACACCACTCCCAGTCTGTTAAACCACTCCAGACCCACACCACTCCCAGTCTGTTAAACCACTCCAGACCCACACCACTCCCAGTCTCTGTAAGCACTCCAGACCCACAACACACCCTCTCTCTGTAACCACTCCAGTCCCACACCACTCTCTGTCGGTGTAACCACTCCAGACACACACCACAAGCTGTCTGTGTTACCACTCCAGACCCATGCCACACTGTGTCTCTGTAACCACACCAGACCCACACCACTCCCTATCTGTGTAACCACTCCAGACCCACACCATTCCCTGTCTGTGTAACACACTCCAGACCCACCACACCCTGTCCCTGTAACCAGTCGAGAACCCCACCACTCCCTTTCTCTGTAACCACTCCAGACACACACCACACCCTATCTCTGTAACGACTCCGGACCCACAGCAATCCCTGTCTCTATAACCGCTACAGACTCACACCCCTCCCTGTCTCTGTAACCACTCCAGACCCACACCAAACCCTGTCTGTGTAACCACTCCAGACCCACACCAAACCCTGTCTCTGTACCCACTCCAGACCCACATCACTCCCTGTCTGTGTAACCACTCCAGGCCCACACCACTCCCTGTCTCTGTAACCACTACAGACTCAAACCAATCCCTGTCTCTGTACCCAATCCAGACTCACATTACTCCATGTCTGTGTAACCACTCCAGACCCACATCACTCCCTGTCTGTTTAACCACTCCAGACCCACACCACTCCCTGTCTGTGTAAACACTCCAGACCCACCACTCCCTGTCTCTGTAACCAGTCGAGACCACCACCACTCCCTGTCTCTGTAACAACTCCAGACCCACACCAATCCCTCTCTGTGTAACCACTCCAGACACACACCACTCCCTGTCTCTGTAACCACTCCAGACCCACACCACTCCCTGTGTCTGTAACCACTCCAGACCCACACCAATCCCTGTCTGTGCAACCACTCCAGACCCACACCACTCCCTGTCTGTGTAACCACTCCACACCCACACCACTCCCTGTCTTTGTAAACACTCCAGACACACACCACACCCTGACTTTGGAACGACTCCAGTCCCACACCACTCTATGTCTGTGTAACCACTCCAGACCCACACGACTCCAACTCTGTTAAAACACTCCAGTCCCACACCACTCCCATCGCTGCTACCACTGCGGACCCACACCAATTCCTGTCTCTGTAACCACTCCGGAACCACACCATTCCCTGTCTGTGTAACCACTGCAGACCCACACCACTCGCTGTCCCTGTAACCACACCAGACCCACACCAAGCCCTGTCTCTGTAACCACTCCAGACCCACACCACTCCCTGTCTGTGTAACCACTCCAGACCCACACCAATCCCTGTCTGTGTAACCACTACAGACACATACCACTCCCAGCCTCTGTAACCAATCCAAACCCACACCACTCCCTGTAGCTGTAACCACTCCAGACGCACACCACTCCCTGTGTGTGTAACCACTCCAGACCCACACCAATCCCTGACTGTGTAGAGACTCCAGACGCACACCACTCCATGTATCTTTAACCACTCCAGACCCACACCACTCCCAGTCTGTTAAATCACTCCAGACCCACACCACTCCCAGTCTCTGTAAGCACTCCAGATCCACACCACACCCTCTCTCTGTAACCACTCCAGTCCCACACCAATCTCTGTCGGTGTAACCACTCCAAACCCACACCACTCCCTGTATCTGTAACAACTCCAGATGCACACCACTCCCTGTGTGTATAACCACTCCAGACCCACACCAATCCCTGTCTGTGTAACCACTCCAGACACACACCACTCCCTGTCTGTGTAACCACTCCAGACACACACCACTCCCTGTCTGTGTAACTACTCCAGACCCACACCACTCCCTGTCTGTGTAACCACTCCAGACACACACCACAACCTGTCTGTGCAACCACTCCAGACGCACACCAATCCCTGTCTGTGTAACCACTCCAGACACACACCACTCCCTGTCTCTGTAACAACTCCAGACCCACACCACTCCCTGTCTCTGTAACCACTCCAGACCCACACCACTCCCTGTCTCTGTAACTACTCCAGACCCACACCACACCCTGTCTCTGTAACCACTCCAGACCCACACCAATCCCTGTCTGTGTAACAACTCCAGTCCCACACCACTCCCTGTCTCTGTAACCACTCCAGACCCACACCAATCCCTGTCTGTGTAACCACTCCAGACACACACCACTCCCTGTCTGTGCAACCACTCCAGACCCACACCACTCCCTGTCTGTGTAACCACTGCAGACCCACACCACTCCCTGTCTCTGTAACCACTCCACACCCACACCACTCCCTGTCTTTGTAAACACTCCAGACACACACCACACCCTGTCTTTGGAACGACTCCAGTCCCACACAACTCTATGTCTGTGTAACCACTCCAGACCCACACGACTCCAACTCTGTTAAAACACTCCAGTCCCACACCACTCCCATCGCTGCTACCACTGCGGACCCACACCAATCCCTGTCTCTGTAACCACTCCGGGACCACACCACTCCCTGTCTGTGTAACCACTGCAGACCCACACCACTCGCTGTCTCTGTAACCACACCAGACACACACCAATCCCTGTCTCTGTAACCACTCCAGACCCACACCACTCCCTGTCTGTGTAACTACTCCAGACCCACACCACTCCCTGTCTCTGTAACCACTCCAGACCCACACCAATCCCTGTCTGTGTAACCACTACAGACACATACCACTCCCAGTCTCTGTAACCACTCCAAACCCACACCACTCCCTGTAGCTGTAACCACTCCAAACCCACACCACTCCCTGTACCTGTAACAACTCCAGACGCACACCACTCCCTGTGTGTGTAACCACTCCAGACCCGCACCAATCCCTGTCTGTGTAACGACTCCAGACACACACCACTCCATGTATCTGTAACCACTCCAGACCCACACCACTCCCAGTCTGTTAAACCACTCCAGACACACACCACTCCCAGTCTCTGTAAGCACTCCAGACCCACACCACACCCTCTCTCTGTAACCACTCCAGTCCCACACCACTCTCTGTCGGTGTAACCACTCCAAACCCACACCACTCCCTGTATCTGTAACAACTCCAGACGCACACCACTCCCTGTGTGTGTAACCACTCCAGACCCACACCAATCCCTGTCTGTGTAACGACTCCAGACACACACCACTCCATGTATCTGTAACCACTCCAGACCCACACCACTCCCAGTCTGTTAAACCACTCCAGACCCTCACCACTCCCAGTCTCTGTACCCAATCCAGACCCACATCACTCCCTGTCTGTGTAACCACTCCAGACCAACACGACTCCCTCTCTGTGTAACCACTCCAGACCCACACGACTCCAACTCTGTTAAACCACTCCAGTCCCACACCACTCCCTGTCGCTGTAACAACTCCGGACCCACACCATTCCCTGTCTCTGTAAACACTCCGGACCCACACCACTCCCTGTCTCGGTAATCACCACAGACCCACACCACTCCCTGTCTCTGTAACCACACCAGTCCCACACCACTCCCTGTGTCTGTAACCACTCCAATCCCACACCACCCCCTGTATCTGTAACCACTCCAAACCCACACCACTCCCTGTATCTGTAACAACTCCAGATGCACACCACTCCCTGTGTGTGTAACCACTCCAGACCCACACCAATCCCTGTCTGTGTAACGACTCCAGACACACACCACTCCATGTATCTGTGACCACTCCAGACCCACACCACTCCCAGTCTGTTAAACCACTCCAGACCCACACCACTCCCAGTCTCTGTAAGCACTCCAGACCCACACCACACCCTCTCTCTGTAACCACTCCAGTCCCACACCACTCTCTGTCGGTGTAACCACTCCAAACCCACACCATTCCCTGTATCTGTAACAACTCCAGACGCACACCACTCCCTGTGTGTGTAACCACTCCAGACCCACACCAAACCCTGTCTGTGTAACGACTCCAGACACACACCACTCCATGTATCTGTAACCACTCCAGACCCACACCACTCCCAGTCTGTTAAACCACTCCAGACCCACACCACTCCCTGTCGCTGTAACAACTCCGGACCCACACCATTCCCTGTCTCTGTAAACAATCCGGACCCATACCACACCCTGTCTCGGTAACCACCACAGACCCACACCACTCCCTGTCTCTGTAACCACACCAGTCCCACACCACTCCCTGTGTCTGTAACCACTCCAATCCCACACCACTCCCTGTATCTGTAACCACTCCAAACCCACACCACTCCCTGTATCTGTAACAACTCCAGACGCACACCACTCCCTGTGTGTGTAACCACTCCAGACCCGCACCAATCCCTGTCTGTGTAACGACTCCAGACACACACCACTCCATGTATCTGTAACCACTCCAGACCCACACCACTCCCAGTCTGTTAAACCACTCCAGACCCACACCACTCCCAGTCTGTTAAACCACTCAAGACCCACAACACTCCCAGTCTGTTAAACCACTCCAGTCCCACACCACTCTCTGTCGGTGTAACCACTCCAGACACACACCACAAGCTGTCTGTGTTACCACTCCAGACCCACGCCACACTGTGTCTCTGGAACCACACCAGACCCACACCAATCCCTGTCTGTGTAACGACTCCAGACACACACCACTCCATGTATCTGTAACCACTCCAGACCCACACCACTCCCAGTCTGTTAAACCACTCCAGACCCACACCACTCCCAGTCTCTGTAAGCACTCCAGACCCACACCACAGCCTCTCTCTGTAACCACTCCAGTCCCACACCACTCCCTGTCTCTGTAAGCACTCCAGACCCACACCAAGGCCTCTCTCTGTAACCACTCCAGTCCCACACCACTCTCTGTCGGTGTAACCACTCCAAACCCACACCATTCCCTGTATCTGTAACAACTCCAGACGCACACCACTCCCTGTGTGTGTAACCACTCCAGACCCACACCAAACCCTGTCTGTGTAACGACTCCAGACACACACCACTCCATGTATCTGTAACCACTCCAGACCCACACCACTCCCAGTCTGTTAAACCACTCCAGACCCACACCACTCCCTGTCGCTGTAACAACTCCGGACCCACACCATTCCCTGTCTCTGTAAACAATCCGGACCCATACCACACCCTGTCTCGGTAACCACCACAGACCCACACCACTCCCTGTCTCTGTAACCACACCAGTCCCACACCACTCCCTGTGTCTGTAACCTCTCCAATCCCACACCACTCCCTGTATCTGTAACCACTCCGAACCCACACCACTCCCTGTATCTGTAACAACTCCAGACGCACACCACTCCCTGTGTGTGTAACCACTCCAGACCCACACCAATCCCTGTCTGTGTAACGACTCCAGACACACACCACTCCATGTATCTGTAACCACTCCAGACCCACACCACTCCCAGTCTGTTAAACCACTCCAGACCCACACCACTCCCAGTCTGTTACACCACTCCAGACCCACAACACTCCCAGTCTGTTAAACCACTCCAGTCCCACACCACTCTCTGTCGGTGTAACCACTCCAGACACACACCACAAGCTGTCTGTGTTACCACTCCAGACCCACGCCACACTGTGTCTCTGTAACCACACCAGACCCACACCACTCCCTGTGTGTGTAACCACTCCAGACCCACACCAATCCCTGTCTGTGTAACGACTCCAGACACATACCACTCCATGTATCTGTAACCACTCCAGACCCACACCACTCGCAGTCTGTTAAACCACTCCAGACCCACACCACTCCCAGTCTGTTAAACCACTCCAGACCCACACCACACCCTCCCTCTGTAACCACTCCAGTCCCACACCACTCGCTGTCGGTGTAACCACTCCAAACCCACACCACTCCCTGTATCTGTAACAACTCCAGACGCACACCACTCCCTGTGTGTGTAACCACTCCAGACCCACACCAATCCCTGTCTGTGTAACGACTCCAGACACACACCACTCCATGTATCTGTAACCACTCCAGACCCACACCACTCGCAGTCTGTTAAACCACTCCAGACCCACACCACTCCCAGTCTGTTAAACCACTCCAGACCCACACCACTCCCAGTCTCTGTAAGCACTCCAGACCCACAACACACCCTCTCTCTGTAACCACTCCAGTCCCACACCACTCTCTGTCGGTGTAACCACTCCAGACACACACCACAAGCTGTCTGTGTTACCACTCCAGACCCATGCCACACTGTGTCTCTGTAACCACACCAGACCCACACCACTCCCTATCTGTGTAACCACTCCAGACCCACTCCATTCCCTGTCTGTGTAACCACTCCAGACCCACACCATTCCCTGTCTGTGTAACACACTCCAGACCCACCACACCCTGTCCCTGTAACCAGTCGAGAACCCCACCACTCCCTGTCTCTGTAACCACACCAGACCCACACCACTCCCTATCTGTGTAACCACTCCAGACCCACACCATTCCCTGTCTGTGTAACACACTCCAGACCCACCACACCCTGTCTCTGTAACCACTCCAGACCCACACCAAACCCTGTCTGTGCAACTACTCCAGACACACACCACTCTCTGTCTCTGTACCCACTCCAGACCCACATCACTCCCTGTCTGTGTAACCACTCCAGACCCACACCACTCCCTGTCTCTGTAACCACTACAGACCCACACCAATCCCTGTCTGTGTAACCACTCCAGACCCACCACACCCTGTCTCTGTAACCAGTCGAGACCCCCACCACTCCCTGTCTCTGTAACAACTCCAGACCCACACCAATCCCTGTCTGTGTAACCACTCCAGACCCACACCACTCCCTGTCTCTGTAACCACTCCAGACCCACACCACTCCCTGTCTCTGTAACCACTCCAGACCCACACCAATCCCTGTCTGTGTAACAACTCCAGACACACACCACTCCCTGTCTCTGTAACCACTCCAGACACACACCAATCCCTGTCTGTGTAACCACTCCAGACCCACACCACTCCCTGTCTGTGTAACCACTGCAGACCCACACCACTCCCTGTCTCTGTAACCACTCCACACCCACACCACTCCCTGTCTTTGTAAACACTCCAGACACACACCACACCCTGTCTTTGGAACGACTCCAGTCCCACACCACTCTATGTCTGTGTAACCACTCCAGACGCACACGACTCCAACTCTGTTAAAACACTCCAGTGCCACACCACTCCCATCGCTGCTACCACTGCGGACCCACACCAATCCCTGTCTCTGTAACCACTCCAGTCCCACACCACTCACTGTCTGTGTAACCACTCCAGACCAACACGACTCCCACTCTGTTAAACCACTCCAGTCCCTCACCACACCCTGTCGCTGGAACCACTCCGGACCCACACCAATCCCTGTCTCTGTACCCAATCCAGACCCACACCAATCCCTGTCTCTGTAACTACTCCAGTCCCACACCACTCCCTGTCTCTGTACCCAATCCAGACCCACACCAATCCCTGTCTCTGTAACTACTCCAGACACACACCACTCCCTGTGTGTGTAACCACTCTAGTCCAACATCACTCCCTGTCTCTGTAACCACTCCAATCCCACACCACTCCCTGTCTCTGTAACCACTCCAGTCCCACACCACTCCCTGTGTGTGTAACCACTGTAGTCCAACATCACTCCCTGTCTCTGTAACCACTCCAATCCCACACCACTCCCTGTCAGTGTAACCGATTCAGACACACACCACTCCCTGTTTCTGTAATCACTCCAGACCCACCACACCCTATCTCTGTAACCAGTCCAGACCCCCACCACTCCCTGTCTCTGTAACCAGTACAGACCCCTACCTCTCCCTGTCTCTGTACCCAATCCAGACCCACATCACTCCCTGTCTGTGTAACCACTCCAGACCAACACCACTCCCTCTCTGTGTAACCACTCCAGACCCACACGACTCCAACTCTGTTAAACCACTCCAGTCCCACACTACTCGCTGTCGCTGTAACAACTCCGGACCCACACCACTCCCTGTCTCTGTAAACACTCCGGACCCACACCACTCCCTGTCTCGGTAACCACCACAGACCCACACCACTCCCTGTCTCTGTAACCACTGCAGACCCACACCACTCCCTGTCTCTGTAACCACTCCACACCCACACCACTCCCTGTCTTTGTAAACACTCCAGACACACACCACACCCTGTCTTTGGAACGACTCCAGTCCCACACCACTCTATGTCTGTGTAACCACTCCAGACCCACACGACTCCAACTCTGTTAAAACACTCCAGTCCCACACCACTCCCATCGCTGCTACCACTGCGGACCCACACCAATCCCTGTCTCTGTAACCACTCCGGAACCACACCACTCCCTGTCTGTGTAACCACTGCAGACCCACACCACTCGCTGTCTCTGTAACCACACCAGACCCACACCAATCCCTGTCTCTGTAACCACTCCAGACCCACAGCACTCCCTGTCTGTGTAACTACTCCAGACCCACACCACTCCCTGTCTCTGTAACCACTCCAGACCCACACCAATCCCTGTCTGTGTAACGACTCCAGACACACACCACTCCATGTATCTGTAACCACTCCAGACCCACACCACTCGCAGTCTGTTAAACCACTCCAGACCCACACCACTCCCAGTCTGTTAAACCACTCCAGACCCACACCACTCCCAGTCTCTGTAAGCACTCCAGACCCACAACACACCCTCTCTCTGTAACCACTCCAGTCCCACACCACTCTCTGTCGGTGTAACCACTCCAGACACACACCACAAGCTGTCTGTGTTACCACTCCAGACCCATGCCACACTGAGTCTCTGTAACCACACCAGACCCACACCACTCCCTATCTGTGTAACCACTCCAGACACACTCCATTCCCTGTCTGTCTAACCACTCCAGACCCACACCATTCCCTGTCTGTGTAACGCACTCCAGACCCACCACACCCTGTCCCTGTAACCAGTCGAGAACCCCACCACTCCCTGTCTCTGTAACCACACCAGACCCACACCACTCCCTATCTGTGTAACCACTCCAGACCCACACCATTCCCTGTCTGTGTAACACACTCCAGACCCACCACACCCTGTCCCTGTAACCAGTCGAGAACCCCACCACTCCCTGTCTCTGTAAGCACTCCAGACACACACCACTCCCTATCTCTGTAACGACTCCGGACCCACAGCAATCCCTGTCTCTATAACCGCTACAGACTCACACCACTCCCTGTCTCTGTAACCACTCCAGACCCACACCAAACCCTGTCTGTGCAACTACTCCAGACACACACCACTCTCTGTCTCTGTACCCACTCCAGACCCACATCACTCCCTGTCTGTGTAACCACTCCAGACCCACACCACTCCCTGTCTCTGTAACCACTACAGACCCACACCAATCCCTGTCTGTGTAACCACTCCAGACCCACCACACCCTGTCTCTGTAACCAGTCGAGACCCCCACCACTCCCTGTCTCTGTAACAACTCCAGACCCACACCAATCCCTGTCTGTGTAACCACTCCAGACCCACACCACTCCCTATCTCTGTAACCACTCCAGACCCACACCACTCCCAGTCCCTGTAACCACTCCAGACCCACACCAATCCCTGTCTGTGTTACAACTCCAGACACACACCACTCCCTGTCTCTGTAACCACTCCAGACACACACCAATCCCTGTCTGTGTAACCACTCCAGACCCACACCACTCCCTGTCTGTGTAACCACTGCAGACCCACACCACTCCCTGTCTCTGTAACCACTCCACACCCACACCACTCCCTGTCTTTGTAAACACTCCAGACACACACCACACCCTGTCTTTGGAACGACTCCAGTCCCACACCACTCTATGTCTGTGTAACCACTCCAGACGCACACGACTCCAACTCTGTTAAAACACTCCAGTGCCACACCACTCCCATCGCTGCTACCACTGCGGACCCACACCAATCCCTGTCTCTGTAACCACTCCAGTCCCACACCACTCACTGTCTGTGTAACCACTCCAGACCAACACGACTCCCACTCTGTTAAACCACTCCAGTCCCTCACCACACCCTGTCGCTGGAACCACTCCGGACCCACACCAATCCCTGTCTCTGTACCCAATCCAGACCCACACCAATCCCTGTCTCTGTAACTACTCCAGTCCCACACCACTCCCTGTCTCTGTACCCAATCCAGACCCACACCAATCCCTGTCTCTGTAACTACTCCAGACTCACACCACTCCCTGTGTGTGTAACCACTCTAGTCCAACATCACTCCCTGTCTATGTAACCACTCCAATCCCACACCACTCCCTGTCTCTGTAACCACTCCAGTCCCACACCACTCCCTGTGTGTGTAACCACTGTAGTCCAACATCACTCCCTGTCTCTGTAACCACTCCAATCCCACACCACTCCCTGTCAGTGTAACCGATCCAGACACACACCACTCCCTGTTTCTGTAATCACTCCAGACCCACCACACCCTATCTCTGTAACCAGTCCAGACCCCCACCACTCCCTGTCTCTGTAACCAGTACAGACCCCTACCTCTCCCTGTCTCTGTACCCAATCCAGACCCACATCACTCCCTGTCTGTGTAACCACTCCAGACCAACACCACTCCCTCTCTGTGTAACCACTCCAGACCCACACGACTCCAACTCTGTTAAACCACTCCAGTCCCACACTACTCGCTGTCGCTGTAACAACTCCGGACCCACACCATTCCCTTTCTCTGTAAACACTCCGGACCCACACCACTCCCTGTCTCGGTAATCACCACAGACCCACACCACTCCCTGTCTCTGTAACCACACCAGTCCCACACCACTCCCTGTGTCTGTAACCACACCAGTCCCACACCACTCCCTGTGTCTGTAACCACTCCAATCCCACACCACTCCCTGTCTCTGTAACAACTCCGGACCCACACCACTCCCTGTATCTGTAACCACACCAGTCCCACACCACTCCCTGTGTCTGTAACCACTCCAATCCCCCACCACTCCCTGTGTGTTTAACCACTCCAGTCCCACACCAATCCCTGTCTGTGTAACCACACCAGTCCCACACCACTCCCTGACTGTGTAACCACTCCACTCCCACACCACTCCTTGTCAGTGTAACCACTCCAGACCCACACCACTCCCTGTCTCTGTAACCAGTCGAGACCCCCACCACTACCTGTCTCTGTACACACTCCAGACCCACATCACTACCTGTCTGTGTAACCACTTTAGACGCTCAAAACTCCCTGTCTCTGTAACCACTCCAGACCCAGACCACTCCCAGTCTCTGTAACCACTCCGGACCCACACCACTCCCTGTGTGTGTAACCACTCTAGTCCAACATCACTCCCTGTCTGTTTAACCACTCCAGACCCACACTACTCCCAGTCTCGGTAACCACTCCAGACCCACATCACTCCCTGTCTGTTTAACCACTCCAGACCCACACCACTCCCTGTCTGTGTAACCACACCAGACCCACCACTCCCTGTCTCTGTAACCAGGCGAGACCCCCACCACTCCCTGTCTCTGTAACCACTCCAGACACACACAACTCCCTATTTCTGTAACCACTCCGGACCCACAGCAATCCCTGTCTCTATAGCCGCTACAGACCCACACCACTCCCTGTCTCGGTAACCACTCCAGTCCCACACCACTCCTTGTGTGTGTAACCACTCCAGTCACACACCACTCCCTGTCTGTGTAACCACTCCAGTCAAACACCAATCCCTGTCTCTGTAACCACTCCAGGTCCATACCACTCCCTGTCTCTGTAACCACTCCAGACACATACGACTCCCTGTCTCTGTAATCATTCCAGACCCACCACTCCCTGTATCTGTAACCACTCCGGAGCCACACCACTCCGTCTGTGTAACCACTGCAGTCCCACACCAATCCCTGTCAGTGTAACCACTCCAGACACACACCACTCCCTGTCTCTGTAACCACTCCAGTCCCACACCACTCTCTGTCTGTGTAACCACTCCAGAACAATCCCACTCCATCTCTGTGGAACCACTCCAGTCCAACACGACTCCCACTCTGTTATGCCACTCCAGACACACACCACTCCCTGTCTCTGTAACCACTCCAGACACATACGACTCCCTGTCTCTGTAATCATTCCAGACCCACCACTCACTGTATCTGTAACCACTCCGGACCCACACCACTCCTTGTCAGTGTAACCACTCCAGACCCACACCACTCCCTGTATCTGTAACTACTCCAGACTCACACCATTCCCTGTCTCTGTAAACACTCCGGACCCACACCACTCCCTGTCTCGGTAATCACCACAGACCCACACCACTCCCTGTCTCTGTACCCAATCCAGACCCACATCACTCCCTGTCTGTGTAACCACTCCAGACCAACACCACTCCCTCTCTGTGTAACCACTCCAGACCCACACGACTCCAACTCTGTTAAACCACTCCAGTCCCACACTACTCGCTGTCGCTGTAACAACTCCGGACCCACACCACTCCCTGTCTCTGTAAACACTCCGGACCCACACCACTCCCTGTCTCGGTAACCACCACAGACCCACACCACTCCCTGTCTCTGTAACCACTGCAGACCCACACCACTCCCTGTCTCTGTAACCACTCCACACCCACACCACTCCCTGTCTTTGTAAACACTCCAGACACACACCACACCCTGTCTTTGGAACGACTCCAGTCCCACACCACTCTATGTCTGTGTAACCACTCCAGACCCACACGACTCCAACTCTGTTAAAACACTCCAGTCCCACACCACTCCCATCGCTGCTACCACTGCGGACCCACACCAATCCCTGTCTCTGTAACCACTCCGGAACCACACCACTCCCTGTCTGTGTAACCACTGCAGACCCACACCACTCGCTGTCTCTGTAACCACACCAGACCCACACCAATCCCTGTCTCTGTAACCACTCCAGACCCACAGCACTCCCTGTCTGTGTAACTACTCCAGACCCACACCACTCCCTGTCTCTGTAACCACTCCAGACCCACACCAATCCCTGTCTGTGTAACGACTCCAGACACACACCACTCCATGTATCTGTAACCACTCCAGACCCACACCACTCGCAGTCTGTTAAACCACTCCAGACCCACACCACTCCCAGTCTGTTAAACCACTCCAGACCCACACCACTCCCAGTCTCTGTAAGCACTCCAGACCCACAACACACCCTCTCTCTGTAACCACTCCAGTCCCACACCACTCTCTGTCGGTGTAACCAATCCAGACACACACCACAAGCTGTCTGTGTTACAACTCCAGACCCATGCCACACTGTGTCTCTGTAACCACACCAGACCCACACCACTCCCTATCTGTGTAACCACTCCAGACCCACTCCATTCCCTGTCTGTCTAACCACTCCAGACCCACACCATTCCCTGTCTGTGTAACGCACTCCAGACCCACCACACCCTGTCCCTGTAACCAGTCGAGAACCCCACCACTCCCTGTCTCTGTAACCACACCAGACCCACACCACTCCCTATCTGTGTAACCACTCCAGACCCACACCATTCCCTGTCTGTGTAACACACTCCAGACCCACCACACCCTGTCCCTGTAACCAGTCGAGAACCCCACCACTCCCTGTCTCTGTAAGCACTCCAGACACACACCACTCCCTATCTCTGTAACGACTCCGGACCCACAGCAATCCCTGTCTCTATAACCGCTACAGACTCACACCACTCCCTGTCTCTGTAACCACTCCAGACCCACACCAAACCCTGTCTGTGCAACTACTCCAGACACACACCACTCTCTGTCTCTGTACCCACTCCAGACCCACATCACTCCCTGTCTGTGTAACCACTCCAGACCCACACCACTCCCTGTCTCTGTAACCACTACAGACCCACACCAATCCCTGTCTGTGTAACCACTCCAGACCCACCACACCCTGTCTCTGTAACCAGTCGAGACCCCCACCACTCCCTGTCTCTGTAACAACTCCAGACCCACACCAATCCCTGTCTGTGTAACCACTCCAGACCCACACCACTCCCTATCTCTGTAACCACTCCAGACCCACACCACTCCCTGTCCCTGTAACCACTCCAGACCCACACCAATCCCTGTCTGTGTTACAACTCCAGACACACACCACTCCCTGTCTCTGTAACCACTCCAGACCCACACCACTCCCTGTCTGTGTAACCACTGCAGACCCACACCACTCCCTGTCTCTGTAACCACTCCACACCCACACCACTCCCTGTCTTTGTAAACACTCCAGACACACACCACACCCTGTCTTTGGAACGACTCCAGTCCCACACCACTCTATGTCTGTGTAACCACTCCAGACGCACACGACTCCAACTCTGTTAAAACACTCCAGTGCCACACCACTCCCATCGCTGCTACCACTGCGGACCCACACCAATCCCTGTCTCTGTAACCACTCCAGTCCCACACCACTCACTGTCTGTGTAACCACTCCAGACCAACACGACTCCCACTCTGTTAAACCAGTCCAGTCCCTCACCACACCCTGTCGCTGGAACCACTCCGGACCCACACCAATCCCTGTCTCTGTACCCAATCCAGACCCACACCAATCCCTGTCTCTGTAACTACTCCAGTCCCACACCACTCCCTGTCTCTGTACCCAATCCAGACCCACACCAATCCCTGTCTCTGTAACTACTCCAGACTCACACCACTCCCTGTGTGTGTAACCACTCTAGTCCAACATCACTCCCTGTCTATGTAACCACTCCAATCCCACACCACTCCCTGTCTCTGTAACCACTCCAGTCCCACACCACTCCCTGTGTGTGTAACCACTGTAGTCCAACATCACTCCCTGTCTCTGTAACCACTCCAATCCCACACCACTCCCTGTCAGTGTAACCGATCCAGACACACACCACTCCCTGTTTCTGTAATCACTCCAGACCCACCACACCCTATCTCTGTAACCAGTCCAGACCCCCACCACTCCCTGTCTCTGTAACCAGTACAGACCCCTACCTCTCCCTGTCTCTGTACCCAATCCAGACCCACATCACTCCCTGTCTGTGTAACCACTCCAGACCAACACCACTCCCTCTCTGTGTAACCACTCCAGACCCACACGACTCCAACTCTGTTAAACCACTCCAGTCCCACACTACTCGCTGTCGCTGTAACAACTCCGGACCCACACCATTCCCTGTCTCTGTAAACACTCCGGACCCACACCACTCCCTGTCTCGGTAATCACCACAGACCCACACCACTCCCTGTCTCTGTAACAACTCCGGACCCACACCACTCACTGTATCTGTAACCACACCAGTCCCACACCACTCCCTGTGTCTGTAACCACTCCAATCCCCCACCACTCCCTGTGTGTTTAACCACTCCAGTCCCACACCAATCCCTGTCTGTGTAACCACACCAGTCCCACACCACTCCCTGACTGTGTAACCACTCCACTCCCACACCACTCCTTGTCAGTGTAACCACTCCAGACCCACACCACTCCCTGTCTCTGTAACCAGTCGAGACCCCCACCACTACCTGTCTCTGTACACACTCCAGACCCACATCACTACCTGTCTGTGTAACCACTTTAGACGCTCAAAACTCCCTGTCTCTGTAACCACTCCAGACCCAGACCACTCCCAGTCTCTGTAACCACTCCGGACCCACACCACTCCCTGTGTGTGTAACCACTCTAGTCCAACATCACTCCCTGTCTGTTTAACCACTCCAGACCCACACTACTCCCAGTCTCGGTAACCACTCCAGACCCACATCACTCCCTGTCTGTTTAACCACTCCAGACCCACACCACTCCCTGTCTGTGTAACCACACCAGACCCAACACTCCCTGTCTCTGTAACCAGGCGAGACCCCCACCACTCCCTGTCTCTGTAACCACTCCAGACACACACAACTCCCTATTTCTGTAACCACTCCGGACCCACAGCAATCCCTGTCACTATAGCCGCTACAGACCCACACCACTCCCTGTCTCGGTAACCACTCCAGTCCCACACCACTCCTTGTGTGTGTAACCACTCCAGTCACACACCACTCCCTGTCTGTGTAACCACTCCAGTCAAACACCAATCCCTGTCTCTGTAACCACTCCAGGTCCATACCACTCCCTGTCTCTGTAACCACTCCAGACACATACGACTCCCTGTCTCTGTAATCATTCCAGACCCACCACTCCCTGTATCTGTAACCACTCCGGACCCACACCACTCCGTCTGTGTAACCACTGCAGTCCCACACCAATCCCTGTCTCTGTACCCAATCCAGACCCACACCAATCCCTGTCTCTGTAACTACTCCAGTCCCACACCACTCCCTGTCTCTGTACCCAATCCAGACCCACACCAATCCCTGTCTCTGTAACTACTCCAGACTCACACCACTCCCTGTGTGTGTAACCACTCTAGTCCAACATCACTCCCTGTCTATGTAACCACTCCAATCCCACACCACTCCCTGTCTCTGTAACCACTCCAGTCAAACACCAATCCCTGTCTCTGTAACCACTCCAGGTCCATACCACTCCCTGTCTCTGTAACCACTCCAGACCCACACCATTCCCTGTCTGTGTAACACACTCCAGACCCACCACACCCTGTCCCTGTAACCAGTCGAGAACCCCACCACTCCCTGTCTCTGTAACCACACCAGACCCACACCACTCCCTATCTGTGTAACCACTCCAGACCCACACCATTCCCTGTCTGTGTAACACACTCCAGACCCACCACACCCTGTCCCTGTAACCAGTCGAGAACCCCACCACTCCCTGTCTCTGTAAGCACTCCAGACACACACCACTCCCTATCTCTGTAACGACTCCGGACCCACAGCAATCCCTGTCTCTATAACCGCTACAGACTCACACCACTCCCTGTCTCTGTAACCACTCCAGACCCACACCAAACCCTGTCTGTGCATCTACTCCAGACACACACCACTCTCTGTCTCTGTACCCACTCCAGACCCACATCACTCCCTGTCTGTGTAACCACTCCAGACCCACACCACTCCCTGTCTCTGTAACCACTACAGACCCACACCAATCCCTGTCTGTGTAACCACTCCAGACCCACCACACCCTGTCTCTGTAACCAGTCGAGACCCCCACCACTCCCTGTCTCTGTAACAACTCCAGACGCACACCAATCCCTGTCTGTGTAACCACTCCAGACCCACACCACTCCCTGTCTCTGTAACCACTCCAGACCCACACCACTCCCTGTCTCTGTAACCACTCCAGACCCACACCAATCCCTGTCTGTGTAACAACTCCAGACACACACCACTCCCTGTCTCTGTAACCACTCCAGACACACACCAATCCCTGTGTGTGTAACCACTCCAGACCCACACCACTCCCTGTCTGTGTAACCACTGCAGACCCACACCACTCCCTGTCTCTGTAACCACTCCACACCCACACCACTCCCTGTCTTTGTAAACACTCCAGACACACACCACTCCCTGTCTCTGTAACCACTCCAATCCCACACCACTCCCTGTCAGTGTAACCGATCCAGACACACACCACTCCCTGTTTCTGTAATCACTCCAGACCCACCACACCCTATCTCTGTAACCAGTCCAGACCCCCACCACTCCCTGTCTCTGTAACCAGTACAGACCCCTACCTCTCCCTGTCTCTGTACCCAATCCAGACCCACATCACTCCCTGTCTGTGTAACCACTCCAGACCAACACCACTCCCTCTCTGTGTAACCACTCCAGACCCACACGACTCCAACTCTGTTAAACCACTCCAGTCCCACACTACTCGCTGTCGCTGTCACAACTCCGGACCCACACCATTCCCTGTCTCTGTAAACATTCCGGACACACACCACTCCCTGTCTCGGTAATCACCACAGACCCACACCACTCCCTGTCTCTGTAACCACACCAGTCCCACACCACTCCCTGTGTCTGTAACCACTCCAATCCCACACCACTCCCTGTCTCTGTAACAACTCCGGACCCACACCACTCCCTGTATCTGTAACCACACCAGTCCCACACCACTCCCTGTATCTGTAACCACACCAGTCCCACACCACTCCCTGTGTCTGTAACCACTCCAATCCCCCACCACTCCCTGTGTGTTTAACCACTCCAGTCCCACACCAATCCCTGTCTGTGTAACCACACCAGTCCCACACCACTCCCTGACTGTGTAACCACTCC
The DNA here is from genome assembly GCF_030144855.1 of Hypanus sabinus. Lineage (NCBI taxonomy): Eukaryota > Metazoa > Chordata > Chondrichthyes > Myliobatiformes > Dasyatidae > Hypanus > Hypanus sabinus. The sequence goes on along the minus strand of NC_082717.1, from coordinate 105,327,042 downwards.
ACTCCCACACCACTCCTTGTCAGTGTAACCACTCCAGACCCACACCACTCCCTGTCTCTGTAACCAGTCGAGACCCCCACCACTACCTGTCTCTGTACACACTCCAGACCCACATCACTACCTGTCTGTGTAACCACTTTAGACGCTCAAAACTCCCTGTCTCTGTAACCACTCCAGACCCAGACCACTCCCAGTCTCTGTAACCACTCCGGACCCACACCACTCCCTGTGTGTGTAACCACTCTAGTCCAACATCACTCCCTGTCTGTTTAACCACTCCAGACCCACACTACTCCCAGTCTCGGTAACCACTCCAGACCCACATCACTCTCTGTCTGTGTAACCACTCCAGACCCACACCACTCCCTGTCTGTGTAACCACACCAGACCCACCACTCCCTGTCTCTGTAACCAGGCGAGTCCCCCACCACTCCCTGTCTCTGTAACCACTCCAGACACACACAACTCCCTATTTCTGTAACCACTCCGGACCCACAGCAATCCCTGTCTCTATAGCCGCTACAGACCCACACCACTCCCTGTCTCGGTAACCACTCCAGTCCCACACCACTCCTTGTGTGTGTAACCACTCCAGTCACACACCACTCCCTGTCTGTGTAACCACTCCAGTCAAACACCAATCCCTGTCTCTGTAACCACTCCAGGTCCATACCACTCCCTGTCTCTGTAACCACTCCAGACACATACGACTCCCTGTCTCTGTAATCATTCCAGACCCACCACTCCCTGTATCTGTAACCACTCCGGAGCCACACCACTCCGTCTGTGTAACCACTGCAGTCCCACACCAATCCCTGTCAGTGTAACCACTCCAGACACACACCACTCCCTGTCTCTGTAACCACTCCAGTCCCACACCACTCTCTGTCTGTGTAACCACTCCAGAACAATCCCACTCCATCTCTGTGGAACCACTCCAGTCCAACACGACTCCCACTCTGTTAAACCACTCCAGACACACACCACTCCCTGTCTCTGTAACCACTCCAGACACACACCACTCCCTCTCTGTGTAACCACTCCAGACCCACACGACTCCAACTCTGTTAAGCCACTCCAGTCCCACACTACTCGCTGTCGCTGTAACAACTCCGGACCCACACCATTCCCTGTCTCTGTAAACATTCCGGACACACACCACTCCCTGTCTCGGTAATCACCACAGACCCACACCACTCCCTGTCTCTGTAACCACACCAGTCCCACACCACTCCCTGTGTCTGTAACCACTCCAATCCCACACCACTCCCTGTCTCTGTAACAACTCCGGACCCACACCACTCCCTGTATCTGTAACCACACCAGTCCCACACCACTCCCTGTGTCTGTAACCACTCCAATCCCCCACCACTCCCTGTCAGTGTAACCACTGCAGACCCACACCACTCCCTGTCTCTGTAATCACCACAGACCCACACCACTCCCTGTCTCGGTAATCACCACAGACCCACACCACTCCCTGTCTCTGTAACTACACCAGTCCCACACCACTCCCTGTGTCTGTAACCACTCCAATCCCCCACCACTCCCTGTCCGTGTAACCACTGCAGACCCACACCACTCCCTGTCTCTGTAACCACTCCACACCCACACCACTCCCTGTCTTTGTAAACACTCCAGACACACACCACACCCTGTCTTTGGAACGACTCCAGTCCCACACCACTCTATGTCTGTGTAACCACTCCAGACCCACACGACTCCAACTCTGTTAAAACACTCCAGTCCCACACCACTCCCATCGCTGCTACCACTGCGGACCCACACCAATCCCTGTCTCTGTAACCACTCCAGACCCACAGCACTCCCTGTCTGTGTAACTACTCCAGACCCACACCACTCCGTGTCTCTGTAACCACTCCAGACCCACACCAATCCCTGTCTGTGTAACGACTCCAGACACACACCACTCCATGTATCTGTAACCACTCCAGACCCACACCACTCGCAGTCTGTTAAACCACTCCAGACCCACACCACTCCCAGTCTGTTAAACCACTCCAGACCCACACCACTCCCAGTCTCTGTAAGCACTCCAGACCCACAACACACCCTCTCTCTGTAACCACTCCAGTCCCACACCACTCTCTGTCGGTGTAACCACTCCAGACACACACCACAAGCTGTCTGTGTTACCACTCCAGACCCATGCCACACTGTGTCTCTGTAACCACACCAGACCCACACCACTCCCTATCTGTGTAACCACTCCAGACCCACTCCATTCCCTGTCTGTCTAACCACTCCAGACCCACACCATTCCCTGTCTGTGTAACACACTCCAGACCCACCACACCCTGTCCCTGTAACCAGTCGAGAACCCCACCACTCCCTGTCTCTGTAACCACACCAGACCCACACCACTCCCTATCTGTGTAACCACTCCAGACCCACACCATTCCCTGTCTGTGTAACACACTCCAGACCCACCACACCCTGTCCCTGTAACCAGTCGAGAACCCCACCACTCCCTGTCTCTGTAAGCACTCCAGACACACACCACTCCCTATCTCTGTAACGACTCCGGACCCACAGCAATCCCTGTCTCTATAACCGCTACAGACTCACACCACTCCCTTTCTCTGTAACCACTCCAGACCCACACCAAACCCTGTCTGTGCAACTACTCCAGACACACACCACTCTGTCTCTGTACCCACTCCAGACCCACATCACTCCCTGTCTGTGTAACCACTCCAGACCCACACCACTCCCTGTCTCTGTAACCACTACAGACCCACACCAATCCCTGTCTGTGTAACCACTCCAGACCCACCACACCCTGTCTCTGTAACCAGTCGAGACCCCCACCACTCCCTGTCTCTGTAACAACTCCAGACCCACACCAATCCCTGTCTGTGTAACCACTCCAGACCCACACCACTCCCTGTCTCTGTAACCACTCCAGACCCACACCACTCCCTGTCTCTGTAACCACTCCAGACCCACACCAATCCCTGTCTGTGTAACAACTCCAGACACACACCACTCCCTGTCTCTGTAACCACTCCAGACACACACCAATCCCTGTGTGTGTAACCACTCCAGACCCACACCACTCCCTGTCTGTGTAACCACTGCAGACCCACACCACTCCCTGTCTCTGTAACCACTCCACACCCACACCACTCCCTGTCTTTGTAAACACTCCAGACACACACCACTCCCTGTCTCTGTAACCACTCCAATCCCACACCACTCCCTGTCAGTGTAACCGATCCAGACACACACCACTCCCTGTTTCTGTAATCACTCCAGACCCACCACACCCTTTCTCTGTAACCAGTCCAGACCCCCACCACTCCCTGTCTCTGTAACCAGTACAGACCCCTACCTCTCCCTGTCTCTGTACCCAATCCAGACCCACATCACTCCCTGTCTGTGTAACCACTCCAGACCAACACCACTCCCTCTCTGTGTAACCACTCCAGACCCACACGACTCCAACTCTGTTAAACCACTCCAGTCCCACACTACTCGCTGTCGCTGTAACAACTCCGGACCCACACCATACCCTGTCTCTGTAAACATTCCGGACACACACCACTCCCTGTCTCGGTAATCACCACAGACCCACACCACTCCCTGTCTCTGTAACCACACCAGTCCCACACCACTCCCTGTGTCTGTAACCACTCCAATCCCACACCACTCCCTGTCTCTGTAACAACTCCGGACCCACAACACTCCCTGTATCTGTAACCACACCAGTCCCACACCACTCCCTGTGTCTGTAACCACTCCAATCCCCCACCACTCCCTGTGTGTGTAACCACTCCAGTCCCACACCAATCCCTGTCTGTGTAACCACACCAGTCCCACACCACTCCCTGACTGTGTAACCACTCCACTCCCACACCACTCCTTGTCAGTGTAACCACTCCAGACCCACACCACTCCCTGTCTCTGTAACCAGTCGAGACCCCCACCACTACCTGTCTCTGTACACACTCCAGACCCACATCACTACCTGTCTGTGTAACCACTTTAGACGCTCAAAACTCCCTGTCTCTGTAACCACTCCAGACCCAGACCACTCCCAGTCTCTGTAACCACTCCGGACCCACACCACTCCCTGTGTGTGTAACCACTCTAGTCCAACATCACTCCCTGTCTGTTTAACCACTCCAGACCCACACTACTCCCAGTCTCGGTAACCACTCCAGACCCACATCACTCCCTGTCTGTTTAACCACTCCAGACCCACACCACTCCCTGTCTGTGTAACCACACCAGACCCACCACTCCCTGTCTCTGTAACCAGGCGAGACCCCCACCACTCCCTGTCTCTGTAACCACTCCAGACACACACAACTCCCTATTTCTGTAACCACTCCGGACCCACAGCAATCCCTGTCTCTATAGCCGCTACAGACCCACACCACTCCCTGTCTCGGTAACCACTCCAGTCCCACACCACTCCTTGTGTGTGTAACCACTCCAGTCACACACCACTCCCTGTCTGTGTAACCACTCCAGTCAAACACCAATCCCTGTCTCTGTAACCACTCCAGGTCCATACCACTCCCTGTCTCTGTAACCACTCCAGACACATACGACTCCCTGTCTCTGTAATCATTCCAGACCCACCACTCCCTGTATCTGTAACCACTCCGGACCCACACCACTCCGTCTGTGTAACCACTGCAGTCCCACACCAATCCCTGTCAGTGTAACCACTCCAGACACACACCACTCCCTGTCTCTGTAACCACTCCAGTCCCACACCACTCTCTGTCTGTGTAACCACTCCAGAACAATCCCACTCCATCTCTGTGGAACCACTCCAGTCCAACACGACTCCCACTCTGTTAAACCACTCCAGACACACACCACTTCCTGTCTCTGTAACCACTCCAGACACATACGACTCCCTGTCTCTGTAATCATTCCAGACCCACCACTCACTGTATCTGTAACCACTCCGGACCCACACCACTCCTTGTCAGTGTAACCACTCCAGACCCACACCACTCCCTGTATCTGTAACTACTCCAGACTCACACCACTCCCTGTGTGTGTAACCACTCTAGTCCAACATCACTCCCTGTCTCTGTAACCACTCCAATCCCACACCACTCCCTGTCTCTGTAACCACTCCAGACACACACGACTCCAACTCGGTTAAACCACTCCAGTCCCACACTACTCGCTGTCGCTGTAACAACTCCGGACCCACACCATTCCCTGTCTCTGTAAACATTCCGGACACACACCACTCCCTGTCTCTGTAACCACTCCAGACCCAGACCACTCCCAGTCTCTGTAACCACTCCGGACCCACACCACTCCCTGTGTGTGTAACCACTCTAGTCCAACATCACTCCCTGTCTGTTTAACCACTCCAGACCCACACTACTCCCAGTCTCGGTAACCACTCCAGACCCACATCACTCCCTGTCTGTTTAACCACTCCAGACCCACACCACTCCCTGTCTGTGTAACCACACCAGACCCACCACTCCCTGTCTCTGTAACCAGGCGAGACCCCCACCACTCCCTGTCTCTGTAACCACTCCAGACACACACAACTCCCTATTTCTGTAACCACTCCGGACCCACAGCAATCCCTGTCTCTATAGCCGCTACAGACCCACACCACTCCCTGTCTCGGTAACCACTCCAGTCCCACACCACTCCTTGTGTGTGTAACCACTCCAGTCACACACCACTCCCTGTCTGTGTAACCACTCCAGTCAAACACCAATCCCTGTCTCTGTAACCACTCCAGGTCCATACCACTCCCTGTCTCTGTAACCACTCCAGACACATACGACTCCCTGTCTCTGTAATCATTCCAGACCCACCACTCCCTGTATCTGTAACCACTCCGGACCCACACCACTCCGTCTGTGTAACCACTGCAGTCCCACACCAATCCCTGTCAGTGTAACCACTCCAGACACACACCACTCCCTGTCTCTGTAACCACTCCAGTCCCACACCACTCTCTGTCTGTGTAACCACTCCAGACCCACACCACTCCCTGTATCTGTAACCACACCAGTCCCACACCACTCCCTGTGTCTGTAACCACTCCAATCCCCCACCACTCCCTGTCAGTGTAACCACTGCAGACCCACACCACTCCCTGTCTCTGTAACCACTCCAGACACATACGACTCCCTGTCTCTGTAATCATTCCAGACCCACCACTCACTGTATCTGTAACCACTCCGGACCCACACCACTCCTTGTCAGTGTAACCACTCCAGACCCACACCACTCCCTGTATCTGTAACTACTCCAGACTCACACCACTCCCTGTGTGTGTAACCACTCTAGTCCAACATCACTCCCTGTCTCTGTAACCACTCCAATCCCACACCACTCCCTGTCTCTGTAACCACTCCAGACACACACGACTCCAACTCGGTTAAACCACTCCAGTCCCACACTACTCGCTGTCGCTGTAACAACTCCGGACCCACACCATTCCCTGTCTCTGTAAACATTCCGGACACACACCACTCCCCCTCTCGGTAATCACCACAGACCCACACCACTCCCTGTCTCTGTAACCACACCAGTCCCACACCACTCCCTGTGTCTGGAACCACTCCAATCCCACACCACTCCTTGTCTCTGTAACAACTCCGGACCCACACCACTCCCTGTATCTGTAACCACACCAGTCCCACACCACTCCCTGTGTCTGTAACCACTCCAATCCCCCACCACTCCCTGTGTGTGTAACCACTCCAGTCCCACACCAATCCCTGTCTGTGTAACCACACCAGTCCCACACCACTCCCTGACTGTGTAACCACTCCACTCCCACACCACTCCTTGTCAGTGTAACCACTCCAGACCCACACCACTCCCTGTCTCTGTAACCAGTCGAGACCCCCACCACTACCTGTCTCTGTACACACTCCAGACCCACATCACTACCTGTCTGTGTAACCACTTTAGACGCTCAAAACTCCCTGTCTCTGTAACCACTCCAGACCCAGACCACTCCCAGTCTCTGTAACCACTCCGGACCCACACCACTCCCTGTGTGTGTAACCACTCTAGTCCAACATCACTCCCTGTCTGTTTAACCACTCCAGACCCACACTACTCCCAGTCTCGGTAACCACTCCAGACCCACATCACTCCCTGTCTGTTTAACCACTCCAGACCCACACCACTCCCTGTCTGTGTAACCACACCAGACCCACCACTCCCTGTCTCTGTAACCAGTCGAGACCCCCACCACTCCCTGTCTCTGTAACCACTCCAGACACACACAACTCCCTATTTCTGTAACCACTCCGGACCCACAGCAATCCCTGTCTCTATAGCCGCTACAGACCCACACCACTCCCTGTCTCGGTAACCACTCCAGTCCCACACCACTCCTTGTGTGTGTAACCACTCCAGTCACACACCACTCCCTGTCTGTGTAACCACTCCAGTCAAACACCAATCCCTGTCTCTGTAACCACTCCAGGTCCATACCACTCCCTGTCTCTGTAACCACTCCAGACACATACGACTCCCTGTCTCTGTAATCATTCCAGACCCACCACTCCCTGTATCTGTAACCACTCCGGACCCACACCACCCCGTCTGTGTAACCACTGCAGTCCCACACCAATCCCTGTCAGTGTAACCACTCCAGACACACACCACTCCCTGTCTCTGTAACCACTCCAGTCCCACACCACTCTCTGTCTGTGTAACCACTCCAGAACAATCCCACTCCATCTCTGTGGAACCACTCTAGTCCAACACGACTCCCACTCTGTTAAACCACTCCAGACACACACCACTTCCTGTCTCTGTAACCACTCCAGACACATACGACTCCCTGTCTCTGTAATCATTCCAGACCCACCACTCACTGTATCTGTAACCACTCCGGACCCACACCACCCCGTCTGTGTAACCACTGCAGTCCCACACCAATCCCTGTCAGTGTAACCACTCCAGACACACACCACTCCCTGTCTCTGTAACCACTCCAGTCCCACACCACTCTCTGTCTGTGTAACCACTCCAGAACAATCCCACTCCATCTCTGTGGAACCACTCCAGTCCAACACGACTCCCACTCTGTTAAACCACTCCAGACACACACCACTTCCTGTCTCTGTAACCACTCCAGACACATACGACTCCCTGTCTCTGTAATCATTCCAGACCCATCACTCACTGTATCTGTAACCACTCCGGACCCACACCACTCCTTGTCAGTGTAACCACTCCAGACCCACACCACTCCCTGTATCTGTAACTACTCCAGACTCACACCACTCCCTGTGTGTGTAACCACTCTAGTCCAACATCACTCCCTGTCTCTGTAACCACTCCAATCCCACACCACTCCCTGTCTCTGTAACCACTCCAGACACACACGACTCCAACTCGGTTAAACCACTCCAGTCCCACACTACTCGCTGTCGCTGTAACAACTCCGGACCCACACCATTCCCTGTCTCTGTAAACATTCCGGACACACACTACTCCCTGTCTCTGTAACCACTCCAGACCCAGACCACTCCCAGTCTCTGTAACCACTCCGGACCCACACCACTCCCTGTGTGTGTAACCACTCCAGACCCACACTACTCCCAGACTCGGTAACCACTCCAGACCCACATCACTCCCTGTCTGTTTAACCACTCCAGACACACACCACTCCCTGTCTGTGTAACCACACCAGACCCACCACTCCCTGTCTCTGTAACCAGGCGAGACCCCCACCACTCCCTGTCTCTGTAACCACTCCAGACACACACAACTCCCTATTTCTGTAACCACTCCGGACCCACAGCAATCCCTGTCTCTATAGCCGCTACAGACCCACACCACTCCCTGTCTCGGTAACCACTCCAGTCCCACACCACTCCTTGTGTGTGTAACCACTCCAGTCACACACCACTCCCTGTCTGTGTAACCACTCCAGTCAAACACCAATCCCTGTCTCTGTAACCACTCCAGGTCCATACCACTCCCTGTCTCTGTAACCACTCCAGACACATACGACTCCCTGTCTCTGTAATCATTCCAGACCCACCACTCCCTGTATCTGTAACCACTCCGGACCCACACCACTCCGTCTGTGTAACCACTGCAGTCCCACACCAATCCCTGTCAGTGTAACCACTCCAGACACACACCACTCCCTGTCTCTGTAACCACTCCAGTCCCACACCACTCTCTGTCTGTGTAACCACTCCAGACCCACACCACTCCCTGTATCTGTAACCACACCAGTCCCACACCACTCCCTGTGTCTGTAACCACTCCAATCCCCCACCACTCCCTGTCAGTGTAACCACTGCAGACCCACACCACTCCCTGTCTCTGTAACCACTCCAGACACATACGACTCCCTGTCTCTGTAATCATTCCAGACCCACCACTCACTGTATCTGTAACCACTCCGGACCCACACCACTCCTTGTCAGTGTAACCACTCCAGACCCACACCACTCCCTGTATCTGTAACTACTCCAGACTCACACCACTCCCTGTGTGTGTAACCACTCTAGTCCAACATCACTCCCTGTCTCTGTAACCACTCCAATCCCACACCACTCCCTGTCTCTGTAACCACTCCAGACACACACGACTCCAACTCGGTTAAACCACTCCAGTCCCACACTACTCGCTGTCGCTGTAACAACTCCGGACCCACACCATTCCCTGTCTCTGTAAACATTCCGGACACACACCACTCCCTGTCTCGGTAATCACCACAGACCCACACCACTCCCTGTCTCTGTAACCACACCAGTCCCACACCACTCCCTGTGTCTGGAACCACTCCAATCCCACACCACTCCTTGTCTCTGTAACAACTCCGGACCCACACCACTCCCTGTATCTGTAACCACACCAGTCCCACACCACTCCCTGTGTCTGTAACCACTCCAATCCCCCACCACTCCCTGTGTGTGTAAGCACTCCAGTCCCACACCAATCCCTGTCTGTGTAACCACACCAGTCCCACACCACTCCCTGACTGTGTAACCACTCCACTCCCACACCACTCCTTGTCAGTGTAACCACTCCAGACCCACACCACTCCCTGTCTCTGTAACCAGTCGAGACCCCCACCACTACCTGTCTCTGTACACACTCCAGACCCACATCACTACCTGTCTGTGTAACCACTTTAGACGCTCAAAACTCCCTGTCTCTGTAACCACTCCAGACCCAGACCACTCCCAGTCTCTGTAACCACTCCAGAACAATCCCACTCCATCTCTGTGGAACCACTCCAGTCCAACACGACTCCCACTCTGTTAAACCACTCCAGACCCACACCACACCCTGTCTCTGTAACCACTCCAGTCCCACACCACTCCCTGTCTCTGTAACCACTCCAATACCACACCACTCCCTGACTGTGTAACCACACCACTCTCACACCACGCCTTGTCAGTGTAACCACTCCAGACCCACACCACTCCCTGTCAGTGTAACCACTCCAGACACACACCACTCCCTGTCTCTGTAACCACTCCAGACACATACGACTCCCTGTCTCTGTAATCATTCCAGACCCACCACTCCCAGTCTCTGTAACCACTCCGGACCCACACCACTCCCTGTGTGTGTAACCACTCTAGTCCAACATCACTCCCTGTCTGTTTAACCACTCCAGACCCACACTACTCCCAGTCTCGGTAACCACTCCAGACCCACATCACTCCCTGTCAGTTTAACCACTCCAGACCCACACCACTCCCTGTCTGTGTAACCACACCAGACCCACCACTCCCTGTCTCTGTAACCAGTCGAGACCCCCACCACTCCCTGTCTCTGTAACCACTCCAGACACACACAACTCCCTATTTCTGTAACCACTCCGGACCCACAGCAATCCCTGTCTCTATAGCCGCTACAGACCCACACCACTCCCTGTCTCGGTAACCACTCCAGTCCCACACCACTCCTTGTGTGTGTAACCACTCCAGTCACACACCACTCCCTGTCTGTGTAACCACTCCAGTCAAACACCAATCCCTGTCTCTGTAACCACTCCAGGTCCATACCACTCCCTGTCTCTGTAACCACTCCAGACACATACGACTCCCTGTCTCTGTAATCATTCCAGACCCACCACTCCCTGTATCTGTAACCACTCCGGACCCACACCACCCCGTCTGTGTAACCACTGCAGTCCCACACCAATCCCTGTCAGTGTAACCACTCCAGACACACACCACTCCCTGTCTCTGTAACCACTCCAGTCCCACACCACTCTCTGTCTGTGTAACCACTCCAGAACAATCCCACTCCATCTCTGTGGAACCACTCCAGTCCAACACGACTCCCACTCTGTTAAACCACTCCAGACACACACCACTTCCTGTCTCTGTAACCACTCCAGACACATACGACTCCCTGTCTCTGTAATCATTCCAGACCCACCACTCACTGTATCTGTAACCACTCCGGACCCACACCACCCCGTCTGTGTAACCACTGCAGTCCCACACCAATCCCTGTCAGTGTAACCACTCCAGACACACACCACTCCCTGTCTCTGTAACCACTCCAGTCCCACACCACTCTCTGTCTGTGTAACCACTCCAGAACAATCCCACTCCATCTCTGTGGAACCACTCCAGTCCAACACGACTCCCACTCTGTTAAACCACTCCAGACACACACCACTTCCTGTCTCTGTAACCACTCCAGACACATACGACTCCCTGTCTCTGTAATCATTCCAGACCCATCACTCACTGTATCTGTAACCACTCCGGACCCACACCACTCCTTGTCAGTGTAACCACTCCAGACCCACACCACTCCCTGTATCTGTAACTACTCCAGACTCACACCACTCCCTGTGTGTGTAACCACTCTAGTCCAACATCACTCCCTGTCTCTGTAACCACTCCAATCCCACACCACTCCCTGTCTCTGTAACCACTCCAGACACACACGACTCCAACTCGGTTAAACCACTCCAGTCCCACACTACTCGCTGTCGCTGTAACAACTCCGGACCCACACCATTCCCTGTCTCTGTAAACATTCCGGACACACACCACTCCCTGTCTCTGTAACCACTCCAGACCCAGACCACTCCCAGTCTCTGTAACCACTCCGGACCCACACCACTCCCTGTGTGTGTAACCACTCCAGACCCACACTACTCCCAGACTCGGTAACCACTCCAGACCCACATCACTCCCTGTCTGTTTAACCACTCCAGACACACACCACTCCCTGTCTGTGTAACCACACCAGACCCACCACTCCCTGTCTCTGTAACCAGGCGAGACCCCCACCACTCCCTGTCTCTGTAACCACTCCAGACACACACAACTCCCTATTTCTGTAACCACTCCGGACCCACAGCAATCCCTGTCTCTATAGCCGCTACAGACCCACACCACTCCCTGTCTCGGTAACCACTCCAGTCCCACACCACTCCTTGTGTGTGTAACCACTCCAGTCACACACCACTCCCTGTCTGTGTAACCACTCCAGTCAAACACCAATCCCTGTCTCTGTAACCACTCCAGGTCCATACCACTCCCTGTCTCTGTAACCACTCCAGACACATACGACTCCCTGTCTCTGTAATCATTCCAGACCCACCACTCCCTGTATCTGTAACCACTCCGGACCCACACCACTCCGTCTGTGTAACCACTGCAGTCCCACACCAATCCCTGTCAGTGTAACCACTCCAGACACACACCACTCCCTGTCTCTGTAACCACTCCAGTCCCACACCACTCTCTGTCTGTGTAACCACTCCAGACCCACACCACTCCCTGTATCTGTAACCACACCAGTCCCACACCACTCCCTGTGTCTGTAACCACTCCAATCCCCCACCACTCCCTGTCAGTGTAACCACTGCAGACCCACACCACTCCCTGTCTCTGTAACCACTCCAGACACATACGACTCCCTGTCTCTGTAATCATTCCAGACCCACCACTCACTGTATCTGTAACCACTCCGGACCCACACCACTCCTTGTCAGTGTAACCACTCCAGACCCACACCACTCCCTGTATCTGTAACTACTCCAGACTCACACCACTCCCTGTGTGTGTAACCACTCTAGTCCAACATCACTCCCTGTCTCTGTAACCACTCCAATCCCACACCACTCCCTGTCTCTGTAACCACTCCAGACACACACGACTCCAACTCGGTTAAACCACTCCAGTCCCACACTACTCGCTGTCGCTGTAACAACTCCGGACCCACACCATTCCCTGTCTCTGTAAACATTCCGGACACACACCACTCCCTGTCTCGGTAATCACCACAGACCCACACCACTCCCTGTCTCTGTAACCACACCAGTCCCACACCACTCCCTGTGTCTGGAACCACTCCAATCCCACACCACTCCTTGTCTCTGTAACAACTCCGGACCCACACCACTCCCTGTATCTGTAACCACACCAGTCCCACACCACTCCCTGTGTCTGTAACCACTCCAATCCCCCACCACTCCCTGTGTGTGTAACCACTCCAGTCCCACACCAATCCCTGTCTGTGTAACCACACCAGTCCCACACCACTCCCTGACTGTGTAACCACTCCACTCCCACACCACTCCTTGTCAGTGTAACCACTCCAGACCCACACCACTCCCTGTCTCTGTAACCAGTCGAGACCCCCACCACTACCTGTCTCTGTACACACTCCAGACCCACATCACTACCTGTCTGTGTAACCACTTTAGACGCTCAAAACTCCCTGTCTCTGTAACCACTCCAGACCCAGACCACTCCCAGTCTCTGTAACCACTCCAGAACAATCCCACTCCATCTCTGTGGAACCACTCCAGTCCAACACGACTCCCACTCTGTTAAACCACTCCAGACCCACACCACACCCTGTCTCTGTAACCACTCCAGTCCCACACCACTCCCTGTCTCTGTAACCACTCCAATACCACACCACTCCCTGACTGTGTAACCACACCACTCTCACACCACGCCTTGTCAGTGTAACCACTCCAGACCCACACCACTCCCTGTCAGTGTAACCACTCCAGACACACACCACTCCCTGTCTCTGTAACCACTCCAGACACATACGACTCCCTGTCTCTGTAATCATTCCAGACCCACCACTCACTGTATCTGTAACCACTCCGGACCCACACCACTCCTTGTCAGTGTAACCACTCCAGACCCACACCACTCCCTGTATCTGTAACCACTCCAATCCCACACCACTCCCTGTGTCTGTAACCACTCCAATCCCCCACCACTCCCTGTGTGTGTAACCACTCCAGTCCCACACCAATCCCTGTCTGTGTAACCACACCAGTCCCACACCACTCCCTGACTGTGTAACCACTCCACTCCCACACCACTCCTTGTCAGTGTAACCACTCCAGACCCACACCACTCCCTGTCTCTGTAACCAGTCGAGACCCCCACCACTACCTGTCTCTGTACACACTCCAGACCCACATCACTACCTGTCTGTGAAACCACTTTAGACGCTCAAAACTCCCTGTCTCTGTAACCACTCCAGACCCAGACCACTCCCAGTCTCTGTAACCACTCCGGACCCACACCACTCCCTCTGTGTGTAACCACTCTAGTCCAACGTCACTCCCTGTCTGTTTAACCACTCCAGACCCACACTACTCCCAGTCTCGGTAACCACTCCAGACCCACATCACTCCCTGTCTGTTTAACCACTCCAGACACACACAACTCCCTATTTCTGTAACCACTCCGGACCCACAGCAATCCCTGTCTCTATAACCGCTACAGACCCACACCACTCCCTGTCTCGGTAACCACTCCAGTCCCACACCACTCCTTGTGTGTGTAACCACTCCAGTCACACACCACTCCCTGTCTGTGTAACCACTCCAGTCAAACACCAATCCCTGTCTCTGTAACCACTCCAGGTCCATACCACTCCCTGTCTCTGTAACCACTCCAGACACATACGACTCCCTGTCTCTGTAATCATTCCAGACCCACCACTCCCTGAATCTGTAACCACACCGGACCCACACCACTCCGTCTGTGTAACCACTGCAGTCCCACACCAATCCCTGTCAGTGTAACCACTCCAGACACACACCACTCCCTGTCTCTGTAACCACTCCAGTCCCACACCACTCTCTGTCTGTGTAACCACTCCAGAACAACACCACTCCATCTCTGTGGAACCACTCCAGTCCAACACGACTCCCACTCTGTTAAACCACTCCAGACCCACACCACACCCTGTCTCTGTAACCAATCCAGTCCCACACCACTCCCTGTCTCTGTAACCACTCGAATCCCACACCACTCCCTGACTGTGTAACCACTCCACTCCCACACCACTCCTTGTCAGTGTAACCACTCCAGACCCACACCACTCCCTGTCAGTGTAACCACTCCAGACACACACCACTCCCTGTCTCTGTAACCACTCCAGACACACACCACTCCCTGACTGTGTAACCACTCCAGACACACACCACTCCCTGTCTCTGTAACCACTCCAGACACATACGACTCCCTGTCTCTGTAATCATTCCAGACCCACCACTCACTGCATCTGTAACCACTCTGGACCCACACCACTCCTTGTCAGTGTAACCACTCCAGACCCACACCACTCCCTGTATCTGTAACTACTCCAGACCCACACCACTCCCTGTCTCTGTAACTACTCCAGACCCACACCACTCCCTGTCTCTGTAACTACTCCAGACCCACACCACTCCCTGTATCTGTAACCACTCCAGACCCACACCACTCCCTGTATCTGTAACTACTCCAGACCCACACCACTCCTTGTCAGTGTAACCACTCCAGACCCACACCACTCCCTGTATCTGTAACTACTCCAGACTCACACCACTCCCTGTGTGTGTAACCACTCTAGTCCAACATCACTCCCTGTCTCTATAACCACTCGGGACCCACAGCAATCCCTGTCTCTGTAAACGCTACAGACCCACACCACTCCCTGTCTCTGTAACCACTCCAGTCCCACACCACTCCCTGTGTCTGTAACCACTCTAGTCCAACATCACTCCCTGTCTGTGTAACCACTCCAGTCCAACACCAATCCCTGTCTCTGTAACCACTCCAGGTCCACACCACTCCCTGTCTCTGCAACCACTCCAGACACATACGACTCCCTGTCTCTGTAATCATTCCAGACCCACACTTCTCCCTGTATCTGTAACCACTCCGGACCCACACCACTCCGTCTGTGTAACCACTGTAGACCCACACCAATCCCTGTCTCTGTAACCACACTAGACCCACACCAATCCCTGCCTGTGTAACCACTCCAGACACACACAACTCCCTGTCTCTGTAACCACTCCAGACCCACACTACTCCCTGTCTGTGTAACCACTCCAGACACACACCACTCCCTGTCTCTGTAACCACTCCAGACACATACGACTCCCTGTCTCTGTAATCATTCCAGACCCACCACTCACTGTATCTGTAACCACTCCAATCCCACACCACTCCCTGTCTGTGTAACCACTCTAGACCCACCACTCCCTGTCTCTGTAACCAGTCGAGACCCACACCACTCCCTGTCTCTGTAACCACTCCAGACACACACAACTCCCTATTTCTGTAACCACTCGGGACCCACAGCAATCCCTGTCTCTGTAAACGCTACAGACCCACACCACTCCCTGTCTCTGTAACCACTCCAGTCCCACACCACTCCCTGTGTCTGTAACCACTCTAGTCCAACATCACTCCCTGTCTGTGTAACCACTCCATTCCAACACCAATCCCTGTCTCTGTAACCACTCCAGGTCCACACCACTCCCTGTCTGTGTAACCACTCCAGACCCACCACTCCCTGTCTCTGTAACCACTCCAGACACACACAACTCCCTATTTCTGTAACCACTCCGGACCCACACCACTCCCTGTCTCGGTAATCACCACAGACCCACACCACTCCCTGTCTCTGTAACCACACCAGTCCCACACCACTCCCTGTGTCTGGAACCACTCCAGACTCACACCACTCCCAGTCTCTGTAACCACTCCAGACACACACAACTCCCTATTTCTGTAACCACTCCGGACCCACAACAATCCCTGTCTCTGTAACCACTCCAGACCCACCACTCCCTGTCTCTGTAACCAGTCGAGACCCCGACCACTCCCTGTCTCTGTAACCACTCCAGACACATACGACTCCCTGTCTCTGTAATCATTCCAGACCCACCACTCACTGTATCTGTAACCACTCCGGACCCACACCACTCCTTGTCAGTGTAACCACTCCAGACCCACACCACTCCCTGTATCTGTAACTACTCCAGACCCACACCACTCCCTGTCTCTGTAACTACTCCAGACCCACACCACTCCCTGTCTCTGCAACCACTCCAGTCACACACCACTCCCTGTCTCTGTAACCACTCCAGACACATACGACTCTCTGTCTCTGTAATCACTCCAGACCCACCACTCCCTGTCTCTGTAACCACTCCAGACACACACAACTCCCTATTTCTGTAACCACTCCAGACCCACAACAATCCCTGTCTCTGTAACCACTCCAGACCCACCACTCCCTGTCTCTGTAACCGGTCGAGACCCCCACCACTCCCAGTCTCTGTAACCACTCCAGACACACACAACTCCCTATTTCTGTAACCACTCCGGACCCACACCACTCCCTGTCTCTGCAACCACTCCAGTCACACACCACTCCCTGTCTCTGTAACCACTCCAGACACATACGACTCTCTGTCTCTGTAATCACTCCAGACCCACCACTCCCTGTATCTGTAACCACTCCGGACCCACACCACTCCGTCTGTGTAACCACTGCAGACCCACACCACTCCCAGTCTCTGTAACCACACCAGACCCACACGAATCCCTGTCTGTGTAACCACTCCAGACACACACCACTCCCTGTCTCTGTAACGACTCCAGACACACACCACTCCCTGTCTCTGTAACTACTCCAGACCCACACCACTCCCTGTCTCTGTAACTACTCCAGACCCACACCACTCCCTGTATCTGTAACCACTCCAGACCCACACCACTCCCTGTATCTGTAACTACTCCAGACCCACACCACTCCTTGTCAGTGTAACCACTCCAGACCCACACCACTCCCTGTATCTGTAACTACTCCAGACTCACACCACTCCCTGTGTGTGTAACCACTCTAGTCCAACATCACTCCCTGTCTCTATAACCACTCGGGACCCACAGCAATCCCTGTCTCTGTAAACGCTACAGACCCACACCACTCCCTGTCTCTGTAACCACTCCAGTCCCACACCACTCCCTGTCTCTGTAACCACTCTAGTCCAACATCACTCCCTGTCTGTGTAACCACTCCAGTCCAACACCAATCCCTGTCTCTGTAACCACTCCAGGTCCACACCACTCCCTGTCTCTGCAACCACTCCAGACACATACGACTCCCTGTCTCTGTAATCATTCCAGACCCACCACTCACTGTATCTGTAACCACTCCAATCCCACACCACTCCCTGTCTGTGTAACCACTCCAGACCCACCACTCCCTGTCTCTGTAACCAGTCGAGACCCACACCACTCCCTGTCTCTGTAACCACTCCAGACACACACAACTCCCTATTTCTGTAACCACTCGGGACCCACAGCAATCCCTGTCTCTGTAAACGCTACAGACCCACACCACTCCCTGTCTCTGTAACCACTCCAGTCCCACACCACTCCCTGTGTCTGTAACCACTCTAGTCCAACATCACTCCCTGTCTGTGTAACCACTCCATTCCAACACCAATCCCTGTCTCTGTAACCACTCCAGGTCCACACCACTCCCTGTCTGTGTAACCACTCCAGACCCACCACTCCCTGTCTCTGTAACCACTCCAGACACACACAACTCCCTATTTCTGTAACCACTCCGGACCCACACCACTCCCTGTCTCTGTAACCACACCAGTCCCACCACTCCCTGTCTCTGTAACCAGTCGAGACCCCGACCACTCCCTGTCTCTGTAACCACTCCAGACACATACGACTCCCTGTCTCTGTAATCATTCCAGACCCACCACTCACTGTATCTGTAACCACTCCGGACCCACACCACTCCTTGTCAGTGTAACCACTCCAGACCCACACCACTCCCTGTATCTGTAACTACTCCAGACCCACACCACTCCCTGTCTCTGTAACTACTCCAGACCCACACCACTCCCTGTCTCTGCAACCACTCCAGTCACACACCACTCCCTGTCTCTGTAACCACTCCAGACACATACGACTCTCTGTCTCTGTAATCACTCCAGACCCACCACTCCCTGTCTCTGTAACCACTCCAGACACACACAACTCCCTATTTCTGTAACCACTCCAGACCCACAACAATCCCTGTCTCTGTAACCACTCCAGACCCACCACTCCCTGTCTCTGTAACCGGTCGAGACCCCCACCACTCCCAGTCTCTGTAACCACTCCAGACACACACAACTCCCTATTTCTGTAACCACTCCGGACCCACACCACTCCCTGTCTCTGCAACCACTCCAGTCACACACCACTCCCTGTCTCTGTAACCACTCCAGACACATACGACTCTCTGTCTCTGTAATCACTCCAGACCCACCACTCCCTGTATCTGTAACCACTCCGGACCCACACCACTCCGTCTGTGTAACCACTGCAGACCCACACCACTCCCAGTCTCTGTAACCACACCAGACCCACACGAATCCCTGTCTGTGTAACCACTCCAGACACACACCACTCCCTGTCTCTGTAACGACTCCAGACACACACCACTCCCTGTCTCTGTAACTACTCCAGACCCACACCACTCCCTGTCTCTGTAACTACTCCAGACCCACACCACTCCCTGTATCTGTAACCACTCCAGACCCACACCACTCCCTGTATCTGTAACTACTCCAGACCCACACCACTCCTTGTCAGTGTAACCACTCCAGACCCACACCACTCCCTGTATCTGTAACTACTCCAGACTCACACCACTCCCTGTGTGTGTAACCACTCTAGTCCAACATCACTCCCTGTCTCTATAACCTCTAGGGACCCACAGCAATCCCTGTCTCTGTAAACGCTACAGACCCACACCACTCCCTGTCTCTGTAACCACTCCAGTCCCACACCACTCCCTGTGTCTGTAACCACTCTAGTCCAACATCACTCCCTGTCTGTGTAACCACTCCAGTCCAACACCAATCCCTGTCTCTGTAACCACTCCAGGTCCACACCACTCCCTGTCTCTGCAACCACTCCAGACACATACGACTCGCTGTCTCTGTAATCATTCCAGACCCACACTTCTCCCTGTATCTGTAACCACTCCGGACCCACACCACTCCGTCTGTGTAACCACTGTAGACCCACACCAATCCCTGTCTCTGTAACCACACTAGACCCACACCAATCCCTGCCTGTGTAACCACTCCAGACACACACAACTCCCTGTCTCTGTAACCACTCCAGACCCACACTACTCCCTGTCTGTGTAACCACTCCAGACACACACCACTCCCTGTCTCTGTAACCACTCCAGACACATACGACTCCCTGTCTCTGTAATCATTCCAGACCCACCACTCACTGTATCTGTAACCACTCCAATCCCACACCACTCCCTGTCTGTGTAACCACTCCAGACCCACCACTCCCTGTCTCTGTAACCAGTCGAGACCCACACCACTCCCTGTCTCTGTAACCACTCCAGACACACACAACTCCCTATTTCTGTAACCACTCGGGACCCACAGCAATCCCTGTCTCTGTAAACGCTACAGACCCACACCACTCCCTGTCTCTGTAACCACTCCAGTCCCACACCACTCCCTGTGTCTGTAACCACTCTAGTCCAACATCACTCCCTGTCTGTGTAACCACTCCATTCCAACACCAATCCCTGTCTCTGTAACCACTCCAGGTCCACACCACTCCCTGTCTGTGTAACCACTCCAGACCCACCACTCCCTGTCTCTGTAACCACTCCAGACACACACAACTCCCTATTTCTGTAACCACTCCGGACCCACACCACTCCCTGTCTCTGTAACCACACCAGTCCCACACCACTCCCTGTGTCTGGAACCACTCCAGACTCACACCACTCCCAGTCTCTGTAACCACTCCAGACACACACAACTCCCTATTTCTGTAACCACTCCTGACCCACAACAATCCCTGTCTCTGTAACCACTCCAGACCCACCACTCCCTGTCTCTGTAACCAGTCGAGACCCCGACCACTCCCTGTCTCTGTAACCACTCCAGACACATACGACTCCCTGTCTCTGTAATCATTCCAGACCCACCACTCACTGTATCTGTAACCACTCCGGACCCACACCACTCCTTGTCAGTGTAACCACTCCAGACCCACACCACTCCCTGTATCTGTAACTACTCCAGACCCACACCACTCCCTGTCTCTGTAACTACTCCAGACCCACACCACTCCCTGTCTCTGCAACCACTCCAGTCACACACCACTCCCTGTCTCTGTAACCACTCCAGACACATACGACTCTCTGTCTCTGTAATCACTCCAGACCCACCACTCCCTGTCTCTGTAACCACTCCAGACACACACAACTCCCTATTTCTGTAACCACTCCAGACCCACAACAATCCCTGTCTCTGTAACCACTCCAGACCCACCACTCCCTGTCTCTGTAACCGGTCGAGACCCCCACCACTCCCAGTCTCTGTAACCACTCCAGACACACACAACTCCCTATTTCTGTAACCACTCCGGACCCACACCACTCCCTGTCTCTGCAACCACTCCAGTCACACACCACTCCCTGTCTCTGTAACCACTCCAGACACATACGACTCTCTGTCTCTGTAATCACTCCAGACCCACCACTCCCGGTATCTGTAACCACTCCGGACCCACACCACTCCGTCTGTGTAACCACTGCAGACCCACACCACTCCCAGTCTCTGTAACCACACCAGACCCACACGAATCCCTGTCTGTGTAACCACTCCAGACACACACCACTCCCTGTCTCTGTAACGACTCCAGACACACACCACTCCCTGTCTCTGTAACCACTCCAGACACACACCAATCCCTGTCTGTGTAACCACTCCAGACACACACCAATCCCAGTCTCTGTACCCAATCCAGACCCACATCACTCCCTGTCTGTGTAACCACTCCAGACCAACACGACTCCCTCTCTGTGTAACCACTCCAGACCCACACGACTCCAACTCTGTTAAACCACTCCAGTCCCACACCACTCCCTGTCGCTGTAACAACTCCGGACCCACACCACTCCCTGTATCTGTAACCACTCCGGACCCACACCACTCCGTCTGTGTAACCACTGCAGACCCACACCACTCCCAGTCTCTGTAACCACACCAGACCCACACGAATCCCTGTCTGTGTAACCACTCCAGACACACACCACTCCCTGTCTCTGTAACGACTCCAGACACACACCACTCCCTGTCTCTGTAACTACTCCAGACCCACACCACTCCCTGTCTCTGTAACTACTCCAGACCCACACCACTCCCTGTATCTGTAACCACTCCAGACCCACACCACTCCCTGTATCTGTAACTACTCCAGACCCACACCACTCCTTGTCAGTGTAACCACTCCAGACCCACACCACTCCCTGTATCTGTAACTACTCCAGACTCACACCACTCCCTGTGTGTGTAACCACTCTAGTCCAACATCACTCCCTGTCTCTATAACCACTCGGGACCCACAGCAATCCCTGTCTCTGTAAACGCTACAGACCCACACCACTCCCTGTCTCTGTAACCACTCCAGTCCCACACCACTCCCTGTGTCTGTAACCACTCTAGTCCAACATCACTCCCTGTCTGTGTAACCACTCCAGTCCAACACCAATCCCTGTCTCTGTAACCACTCCAGGTCCACACCACTCCCTGTCTCTGCAACCACTCCAGACACATACGACTCCCTGTCTCTGTAATCATTCCAGACCCACACTTCTCCCTGTATCTGTAACCACTCCGGACCCACACCACTCCGTCTGTGTAACCACTGTAGACCCACACCAATCCCTGTCTCTGTAACCACACCAGACCCACACCAATCCCTGCCTGTGTAACCACTCCAGACACACACAACTCCCTGTCTCTGTAACCACTCCAGACCCACACCACTCCCTGTCTCTGTAACCACTCCAGACACACACCACTCCCTGTCTGTGCAACCACTCCAGACACACACCACTCCCAGTCTCTGTACCCAATCCAGACCCACATCACTCCCTGTCTGTGTAACCACTCCAGACCAACACGACTCCCTCTCTGTGTAACCACTCCAGACCCACACGACTCCAACTCTGTTAAACCACTCCGGACCCACACCATTCCCTGTCTCTGTAAACACTCCGGACCCACACCACTCCCTGTCTCGGTAATCACCACAGACCCACACCACTCCCTGTCTCTGTAACCACACCAGTCCCACACCTCTCCCTGTGTCTGGAACCACTCCAGACTCACACCAATCCCTGTCTGTGTAACTACTCCAGACACACACCACTCCCTGTCTCTGTAACCACACCAGTCCCACACCACTCCCTGTGTCTGGAACCACTCCAATCCCACACCACTCCCTGTGTGTGTAACCACTCCAGACCCACACCACTCCCTGTCTGTGTAACTACTCCAGACACACACAACTCCCTGTGACTGTAACCACTCCAGACTCACACCGCTCACTGTCTCTGTAACCACTCCAGACCCACACCAATACCTGTCTGTGTAACCACTCCAGAACCACCACTCCCTGTCTGTGCAACCACTCCAGACCCACATCACTACCTGTCTGTGTAACCACTCCAGACGCACAAAACTCCCTGTCTCTGTAACCACTCCAGACCCACATGATTTCCAGTCTCTGTAACCACTCCAGACCCACACCACACCCTGTCTCTGTAACCACTCCAGTCCCACACCACTCTCTCACTGTGGAACCACTCCAGACCAACACGACTCCCACTCTGTTAAACCACTCCAGTCACACACCACTCCCTGTCTCTGTAACCACTCCGGACCCACACCAATCCCTGTCTCTGTAACCACTACAGACCCACACCACTCCCTGTCTCTGTAACCACTCCGGAACCACACTACTCCCTGTCGCTGTAACCACTACAGACCCACTCCACTCCCTGTCTCTGTAACCACTCCAGTCCCACACCACTCCCTGTGTCTGTAACCACTCCAGTCCCACACCACTCCCTGTGTCTGTAACCACTCCAGTCCCACACAACTCCAGGTCTGTGTAACCACTCCAATCCCACACCACTCCATGTCTCTGTAACCGCTCCAGACCCCCACCACCCCCTGTCTCTGTACCCACTCCAGACACACCTCACCCTATCTCTGTAACCAGTCCAGAGCCCCACCACTAGCAGTCTGTGTTACCACTCCAGACCCAAACCTCACTGTGTCTCTGTAACCACCCCAGACCCACACCACTCCCTGTCTGTGTAACAACAGGAGACCCACATAACTCACTGTCTCTGTAACCGCTCCAGACCCCCACCACCCCCTGTCTCTGTACCCACTCCAGACCCACCTCACCCTATCTCTGTAACCAGTCCAGAGCCCCACCACTCCCTGTCTCTGAAACCAGTCGAGATCCCTACCACTCCCTGTCTCTGTACCCAATCCAGACCCACATCACTCACTGTCTGTGTAACCACTCCAGACCCACCACTCCCTGTCTCTGTAACCAGTCGATACCCCCACCACTCCCTGTCTCTGTAACCACTCCAGACACACACAACTCCCTATTTCTGTAACCACTCCGGACCCACACCACTCCGTCTGTGTAACCACTGTAGACCCACACCAATCCCTGTCTCTGTAACCACACCAGACCCACACCAATCCCTGCCTGTGTAACCACTCCAGACACACACAACTCCCTGTCTCTGTAACCACTCCAGACCCACACTACTCCCAGTCTCTGTAACCACTCCAGACCCACATCACTCCCTGTCTGTTTAACCACTCCAGACCCACACCACTCCCTGTCTGTGTAACCACTCCAGACCCACCACTCCCTGTCTCTGTAACCAGTCGAGACCCCCACCACTCCCTGTCTCTGTAACCACTCCAGACACACACAACTCCCTATTTCTGTAACCACTCCGGACCCACACCACTCCCTTTCTCTGCAACCACTCCAGTCACACACCACTCACTGTCTCTGTAACCACTCCAGACACATACGACTCCCTGTCTCTGTAATCATTCCAGACCCACCACTCCCTGTATCTGTAACCACTCCGGACCCACACCACTCCGTCTGTGTAACCACTGCAGACCCACACCACTCCCAGTCTCTGTAACCACACCAGTCCCAACCCACTCCCTGTCTCTGTAAACACACCAGTTCCACACCACTCCCTGTGTCTGGAACCACTCCAATCCCACACCACTCCCTGTGTGTGTAACCACTCTAGTCCAACATCACTCCCTGTCTCTGTAACCACTCCAATCCCACACCACTCCCTGTCTGTGTAACCACTCCAGACCCACCACTCCCTGTCTCTGTAACCAGTCGAGACCCACACCACTCCCTGTCTCTGTAACCACTCCACACCCACACCACTCCCTGTCTTTGTAAACACTCCAGACACACACCACACCCTGTCTTTGGAACGACTCCAGTCCCACACCACTCTATGTCTGTGTAACCACTCCAGACGCACACGACTCCAACTCTGTTAAAACACTCCAGTGCCACACCACTCCCATCGCTGCTACCACTGCGGACCCACACCAATCCCTGTCTCTGTAACCACTCCAGTCCCACACCACTCACTGTCTGTGTAACCACTCCAGACCAACACGACTCCCACTCTGTTAAACCACTCCAGTCCCTCACCACACCCTGTCGCTGGAACCACTCCGGACCCACACCAATCCCTGTCTCTGTACCCAATCCAGACCCACACCAATCCCTGTCTCTGTAACTACTCCAGTCCCACACCACTCCCTGTCTCTGTACCCAATCCAGACCCACACCAATCCCTGTCTCTGTAACTACTCCAGACTCACACCACTCCCTGTGTGTGTAACCACTCTAGTCCAACATCACTCCCTGTCTCTGTAACCACTCCAATCCCACACCACTCCCTGTCTCTGTAACCACTCCAGTCCCACACCACTCCCTGTGTGTGTAACCACTGTAGTCCAACATCACTCCCTGTCTCTGTAACCACTCCAATCCCACACCACTCCCTGTCAGTGTAACCGATTCAGACACACACCACTCCCTGTTTCTGTAATCACTCCAGACCCACCACACCCTATCTCTGTAACCAGTCCAGACCCCCACCACTCCCTGTCTCTGTAACCAGTACAGACCCCTACCTCTCCCTGTCTCTGTACCCAATCCAGACCCACATCACTCCCTGTCTGTGTAACCACTCCAGACCAACACCACTCCCTCTCTGTGTAACCACTCCAGACCCACACGACTCCAACTCTGTTAAACCACTCCAGTCCCACACTACTCGCTGTCACTGTAACAACTCCGGACCCACACCACTCCCTGTCTCTGTAAACACTCCGGACCCACACCACTCCCTGTCTCGGTAACCACCACAGACCCACACCACTCCCTGTCTCTGTAACCACTGCAGACCCACACCACTCCCTGTCTCTGTAACCACTCCACACCCACACCACTCCCTGTCTTTGTAAACACTCCAGACACACACCACACCCTGTCTTTGGAACGACTCCAGTCCCACACCACTCTATGTCTGTGTAACCACTCCAGACCCACACGACTCCAACTCTGTTAAAACACTCCAGTCCCACACCACTCCCATCGCTGCTACCACTGCGGACCCACACCAATCCCTGTCTCTGTAACCACTCCGGAACCACACCACTCCCTGTCTGTGTAACCACTGCAGACCCACACCACTCGCTGTCTCTGTAACCACACCAGACCCACACCAATCCCTGTCTCTGTAACCACTCCAGACCCACAGCACTCCCTGTCTGTGTAACTACTCCAGACCCACACCACTCCCTGTCTCTGTAACCACTCCAGACCCACACCAATCCCTGTCTGTGTAACGACTCCAGACACACACCACTCCATGTATCTGTAACCACTCCAGACCCACACCACTCGCAGTCTGTTAAACCACTCCAGACCCACACCACTCCCAGTCTGTTAAACCACTCCAGACCCACACCACTCCCAGTCTCTGTAAGCACTCCAGACCCACAACACACCCTCTCTCTGTAACCACTCCAGTCCCACACCACTCTCTGTCGGTGTAACCACTCCAGACACACACCACAAGCTGTCTGTGTTACCACTCCAGACCCATGCCACACTGTGTCTCTGTAACCACACCAGACCCACACCACTCCCTATCTGTGTAACCACTCCAGACACACTCCATTCCCTGTCTGTCTAACCACTCCAGACCCACACCATTCCCTGTCTGTGTAACGCACTCCAGACCCACCACACCCTGTCCCTGTAACCAGTCGAGAACCCCACCACTCCCTGTCTCTGTAACCACACCAGACCCACACCACTCCCTATCTGTGTAACCACTCCAGACCCACACCATTCCCTGTCTGTGTAACACACTCCAGACCCACCACACCCTGTCCCTGTAACCAGTCGAGAACCCCACCACTCCCTGTCTCTGTAAGCACTCCAGACACACACCACTCCCTATCTCTGTAACGACTCCGGACCCACAGCAATCCCTGTCTCTATAACCGCTACAGACTCACACCACTCCCTGTCTCTGTAACCACTCCAGACCCACACCAAACCCTGTCTGTGCAACTACTCCAGACACACACCACTCTCTGTCTCTGTACCCACTCCAGACCCACATCACTCCCTGTCTGTGTAACCACTCCAGACCCACACCACTCCCTGTCTCTGTAACCACTACAGACCCACACCAATCCCTGTCTGTGTAACCACTCCAGACCCACCACACCCTGTCTCTGTAACCAGTCGAGACCCCCACCACTCCCTGTCTCTGTAACAACTCCAGACCCACACCAATCCCTGTCTGTGTAACCACTCCAGACCCACACCACTCCCTATCTCTGTAACCACTCCAGACCCACACCACTCCCTGTCCCTGTAACCACTCCAGACCCACACCAATCCCTGTCTGTGTTACAACTCCAGACACACACCACTCCCTGTCTCTGTAACCACTCCAGACACACACCAATCCCTGTCTGTGTAACCACTCCAGACCCACACCACTCCCTGTCTGTGTAACCACTGCAGACCCACACCACTCCCTGTCTCTGTAACCACTCCACACCCACACCACTCCCTGCCTTTGTAAACACTCCAGACACACACCACACCCTGTCTTTGGAACGACTCCAGTCCCACACCACTCTATGTCTGTGTAACCACTCCAGACGCACACGACTCCAACTCTGTTAAAACACTCCAGTGCCACACCACTCCCATCGCTGCTACCACTGCGGACCCACACCAATCCCTGTCTCTGTAACCACTCCAGTCCCACACCACTCACTGTCTGTGTAACCACTCCAGACCAACACGAATCCCACTCTGTTAAACCACTCCAGTCCCTCACCACACCCTGTCGCTGGAACCACTCCGGACCCACACCAATCCCTGTCTCTGTACCCAATCCAGACCCACACCAATCCCTGTCTCTGTAACTACTCCAGTCCCACACCACTCCCTGTCTCTGTACCCAATCCAGACCCCACCAATCCCTGTCTCTGTAACTACTCCAGACTCACACCACTCCCTGTGTGTGTAACCACTCTAGTCCAACATCACTCCCTGTCTATGTAACCACTCCAATCCCACACCACTCCCTGTCTCTGTAACCACTCCAGTCCCACACCACTCCCTGTGTGTGTAACCACTGTAGTCCAACATCACTCCCTGTCTCTGTAACCACTCCAATCCCACACCACTCCCTGTCAGTGTAACCGATCCAGACACACACCACTCCCTGTTTCTGTAATCACTCCAGACCCACCACACCCTATCTCTGTAACCAGTCCAGACCCCCACCACTCCCTGTCTCTGTAACCAGTACAGACCCCTACCTCTCCCTGTCTCTGTACCCAATCCAGACCCACATCACTCCCTGTCTGTGTAACCACTCCAGACCAACACCACTCCCTCTCTGTGTAACCACTCCAGACCCACACGACTCCAACTCTGTTAAACCACTCCAGTCCCACACTACTCGCTGTCGCTGTAACAACTCCGGACCCACACCATTCCCTGTCTCTGTAAACACTCCGGACCCACACCACTCCCTGTCTCGGTAATCACCACAGACCCACACCACTCCCTGTCTCTGTAACCACACCAGTCCCACACCACTCCCTGTGTCTGTAACCACACCAGTCCCACACCACTCCCTATGTCTGTAACCACTCCAATCCCACACCACTCCCTGTCTCTGTAACAACTCCGGACCCACACAACTACCTGTATCTGTAACCACACCAGTCCCACACCACTCCCTGTGTCTGTAACCACTCCAATCCCCCACCACTCCCTGTGTGTTTAACCACTCCAGTCCCACACCAATCCCTGTCTGTGTAACCACACCAGTCCCACACCACTCCCTGACTGTGTAACCACTCCACTCCCACACCACTCCTTGTCAGTGTAACCACTCCAGACCCACACCACTCCCTGTCTCTGTAACCAGTCGAGACCCCCACCACTACCTGTCTCTGTACACACTCCAGACCCACATCACTACCTGTCTGTGTAACCACTTTAGACGCTCAAAACTCCCTGTCTCTGTAACCACTCCAGACCCAGACCACTCCCAGTCTCTGTAACCACTCCGGACCCACACCACTCCCTGTGTGTGTAACCACTCTAGTCCAACATCACTCCCTGTCTGTTTAACCACTCCAGACCCACACTACTCCCAGTCTCGGTAACCACTCCAGACCCACATCACTCCCTGTCTGTTTAACCACTCCAGACCCACACCACTCCCTGTCTGTGTAACCACACCAGACCCACCACTCCCTGTCTCTGTAACCAGGCGAGACCCCCACCACTCCCTGTCTCTGTAACCACTCCAGACACACACAACTCCCTATTTCTGTAACCACTCCGGACCCACAGCAATCCCTGTCTCTATAGCCGCTACAGACCCACACCACTCCCTGTCTCGGTAACCACTCCAGTCCCACACCACTCCTTGTGTGTGTAACCACTCCAGTCACACACCACTCCCTGTCTGTGTAACCACTCCAGTCAAACACCAATCCCTGACTCTGTAACCACTCCAGGTCCATACCACTCCCTGTCTCTGTAACCACTCCAGACACATACGACTCCCTGTCTCTGTAATCATTCCAGACCCACCACTCCCTGTATCTGTAACCACTCCGGAGCCACACCACTCCGTCTGTGTAACCACTGCAGTCCCACACCAATCCCTGTCAGTGTAACCACTCCAGACACACACCACTCCCTGTCTCTGTAACCACTCCAGTCCCACACCACTCTCTGTCTGTGTAACCACTCCAGAACAATCCCACTCCATCTCTGTGGAACCACTCCAGTCCAACACGACTCCCACTCTGTTAAACCACTCCAGACACACACCACTCCCTGTCTCTGTAACCACTCCAGACACATACGACTCCCTGTCTCTGTAATCATTCCAGACCCACCACTCACTGTATCTGTAACCACTCCGGACCCACACCACTCCTTGTCAGTGTAACCACTCCAGACCCACACCACTCCCTGTATCTGTAACTACTCCAGACTCACACCATTCCCTGTCTCTGTAAACACTCCGGACCCACACCACTCCCTGTCTCGGTAATCACCACAGACCCACACCACTCCCTGTCTCTGTACCCAATCCAGACCCACATCACTCCCTGTCTGTGTAACCACTCCAGACCAACACCACTCCCTCTCTGTGTAACCACTCCAGACCCACACGACTCCAACTCTGTTAAACCACTCCAGTCCCACACTACTCGCTGTCGCTGTAACAACTCCGGACCCACACCACTCCCTGTCTCTGTAAACACTCCGGACCCACACCACTCCCTGTCTCGGTAACCACCACAGACCCACACCACTCCCTGTCTCTGTAACCACTGCAGACCCACACCACTCCCTGTCTCTGTAACCACTCCACACCCACACCACTCCCTGTCTTTGTAAACACTCCAGACACACACCACACCCTGTCTTTGGAACGACTCCAGTCCCACACCACTCTATGTCTGTGTAACCACTCCAGACCCACACGACTCCAACTCTGTTAAAACACTCCAGTCCCACACCACTCCCATCGCTGCTACCACTGCGGACCCACACCAATCCCTGTCTCTGTAACCACTCCGGAACCACACCACTCCCTGTCTGTGTAACCACTGCAGACCCACACCACTCGCTGTCTCTGTAACCACACCAGACCCACACCAATCCCTGTCTCTGTAACCACTCCAGACCCACAGCACTCCCTGTCTGTGTAACTACTCCAGACCCACACCACTCCCTGTCTCTGTAACCACTCCAGACCCACACCAATCCCTGTCTGTGTAACGACTCCAGACACACACCACTCCATGTATCTGTAACCACTCCAGACCCACACCACTCGCAGTCTGTTAAACCACTCCAGACCCACACCACTCCCAGTCTGTTAAACCACTCCAGACCCACACCACTCCCAGTCTCTGTAAGCACTCCAGACCCACAACACACCCTCTCTCTGTAACCACTCCAGTCCCACACCACTCTCTGTCGGTGTAACCAATCCAGACACACACCACAAGCTGTCTGTGTTACAACTCCAGACCCATGCCACACTGTGTCTCTGTAACCACACCAGACCCACACCACTCCCTATCTGTGTAACCACTCCAGACCCACTCCATTCCCTGTCTGTCTAACCACTCCAGACCCACACCATTCCCTGTCTGTGTAACGCACTCCAGACCCACCACACCCTGTCCCTGTAACCAGTCGAGAACCCCACCACTCCCTGTCTCTGTAACCACACCAGACCCACACCACTCCCTATCTGTGTAACCACTCCAGACCCACACCATTCCCTGTCTGTGTAACACACTCCAGACCCACCACACCCTGTCCCTGTAACCAGTCGAGAACCCCACCACTCCCTGTCTCTGTAAGCACTCCAGACACACACCACTCCCTATCTCTGTAACGACTCCGGACCCACAGCAATCCCTGTCTCTATAACCGCTACAGACTCACACCACTCCCTGTCTCTGTAACCACTCCAGACCCACACCAAACCCTGTCTGTGCAACTACTCCAGAC
Organism: Hypanus sabinus; assembly: GCF_030144855.1. Taxonomy (NCBI): domain Eukaryota; kingdom Metazoa; phylum Chordata; class Chondrichthyes; order Myliobatiformes; family Dasyatidae; genus Hypanus; species Hypanus sabinus. Next base: position 105,294,742 of record NC_082717.1, on the reverse strand, counting down.
ACACACCACTCTCTGTCTCTGTACCCACTCCAGACCCACATCACTCCCTGTCTGTGTAACCACTCCAGACCCACACCACTCCCTGTCTCTGTAACCACTACAGACCCACACCAATCCCTGACTGTGTAACCACTCCAGACCCACCACACCCTGTCTCTGTAACCAGTCGAGACCCCCACCACTCCCTGTCTCTGTAACAACTCCAGACCCACACCAATCCCTGTCTGTGTAACCACTCCAGACCCACACCACTCCCTATCTCTGTAACCACTCCAGACCCACACCACTCCCTGTCCCTGTAACCACTCCAGACCCACACCAATCCCTGTCTGTGTTACAACTCCAGACACACACCACTCCCTGTCTCTGTAACCACTCCAGACCCACACCACTCCCTGTCTGTGTAACCACTGCAGACCCACACCACTCCCTGTCTCTGTAACCACTCCACACCCACACCACTCCCTGTCTTTGTAAACACTCCAGACACACACCACACCCTGTCTTTGGAACGACTCCAGTCCCACACCACTCTATGTCTGTGTAACCACTCCAGACGCACACGACTCCAACTCTGTTAAAACACTCCAGTGCCACACCACTCCCATCGCTGCTACCACTGCGGACCCACACCAATCCCTGTCTCTGTAACCACTCCAGTCCCACACCACTCACTGTCTGTGTAACCACTCCAGACCAACACGACTCCCACTCTGTTAAACCACTCCAGTCCCTCACCACACCCTGTCGCTGGAACCACTCCGGACCCACACCAATCCCTGTCTCTGTACCCAATCCAGACCCACACCAATCCCTGTCTCTGTAACTACTCCAGTCCCACACCACTCCCTGTCTCTGTACCCAATCCAGACCCACACCAATCCCTGTCTCTGTAACTACTCCAGACTCACACCACTCCCTGTGTGTGTAACCACTCTAGTCCAACATCACTCCCTGTCTATGTAACCACTCCAATCCCACACCACTCCCTGTCTCTGTAACCACTCCAGTCCCACACCACTCCCTGTGTGTGTAACCACTGTAGTCCAACATCACTCCCTGTCTCTGTAACCACTCCAATCCCACACCACTCCCTGTCAGTGTAACCGATCCAGACACACACCACTCCCTGTTTCTGTAATCACTCCAGACCCACCACACCCTATCTCTGTAACCAGTCCAGACCCCCACCACTCCCTGTCTCTGTAACCAGTACAGACCCCTACCTCTCCCTGTCTCTGTACCCAATCCAGACCCACATCACTCCCTGTCTGTGTAACCACTCCAGACCAACACCACTCCCTCTCTGTGTAACCACTCCAGACCCACACGACTCCAACTCTGTTAAACCACTCCAGTCCCACACTACTCGCTGTCGCTGTAACAACTCCGGACCCACACCATTCCCTGTCTCTGTAAACACTCCGGACCCACACCACTCCCTGTCTCGGTAATCACCACAGACCCACACCACTCCCTGTCTCTGTAACCACACCAGTCCCACAACACTCCCTGTGTCTGTAACCACACCAGTCCCACACCACTCCCTGTGTCTGTAACCACTCCAATCCCACACCACTCCCTGTCTCTGTAACAACTCCGGACCCACACCACTCACTGTATCTGTAACCACACCAGTCCCACACCACTCCCTGTGTCTGTAACCACTCCAATCCCCCACCACTCCCTGTGTGTTTAACCACTCCAGTCCCACACCAATCCCTGTCTGTGTAACCACACCAGTCCCACACCACTCCCTGACTGTGTAACCACTCCACTCCCACACCACTCCTTGTCAGTGTAACCACTCCAGACCCACACCACTCCCTGTCTCTGTAACCAGTCGAGACCCCCACCACTACCTGTCTCTGTACACACTCCAGACCCACATCACTACCTGTCTGTGTAACCACTTTAGACGCTCAAAACTCCCTGTCTCTGTAACCACTCCAGACCCAGACCACTCCCAGTCTCTGTAACCACTCCGGACCCACACCACTCCCTGTGTGTGTAACCACTCTAGTCCAACATCACTCCCTGTCTGTTTAACCACTCCAGACCCACACTACTCCCAGTCTCGGTAACCACTCCAGACCCACATCACTCCCTGTCTGTTTAACCACTCCAGACCCACACCACTCCCTGTCTGTGTAACCACACCAGACCCAACACTCCCTGTCTCTGTAACCAGGCGAGACCCCCACCACTCCCTGTCTCTGTAACCACTCCAGACACACACAACTCCCTATTTCTGTAACCACTCCGGACCCACAGCAATCCCTGTCACTATAGCCGCTACAGACCCACACCACTCCCTGTCTCGGTAACCACTCCAGTCCCACACCACTCCTTGTGTGTGTAACCACTCCAGTCACACACCACTCCCTGTCTGTGTAACCACTCCAGTCAAACACCAATCCCTGTCTCTGTAACCACTCCAGGTCCATACCACTCCCTGTCTCTGTAACCACTCCAGACACATACGACTCCCTGTCTCTGTAATCATTCCAGACCCACCACTCCCTGTATCTGTAACCACTCCGGACCCACACCACTCCGTCTGTGTAACCACTGCAGTCCCACACCAATCCCTGTCTCTGTACCCAATCCAGACCCACACCAATCCCTGTCTCTGTAACTACTCCAGTCCCACACCACTCCCTGTCTCTGTACCCAATCCAGACCCACACCAATCCCTGTCTCTGTAACTACTCCAGACTCACACCACTCCCTGTGTGTGTAACCACTCTAGTCCAACATCACTCCCTGTCTATGTAACCACTCCAATCCCACACCACTCCCTGTCTCTGTAACCACTCCAGTCCCACACCACTCCCTGTGTGTGTAACCACTGTAGTCCAACATCACTCCCTGTCTCTGTAACCACTCCAATCCCACACCACTCCCTGTCAGTGTAACCGATCCAGACACACACCACTCCCTGTTTCTGTAATCACTCCAGACCCACCACACCCTATCTCTGTAACCAGTCCAGACCCCCACCACTCCCTGTCTCTGTAACCAGTACAGACCCCTACCTCTCCCTGTCTCTGTACCCAATCCAGACCCACATCACTCCCTGTCTGTGTAACCACTCCAGACCAACACCACTCCCTCTCTGTGTAACCACTCCAGACCCACACGACTCCAACTCTGTTAAACCACTCCAGTCCCACACTACTCGCTGTCGCTGTAACAACTCCGGACCCACACCATTCCCTGTCTCTGTAAACACTCCGGACCCACACCACTCCCTGTCTCGGTAATCACCACAGACCCACACCACTCCCTGTCTCTGTAACCACACCAGTCCCACAACACTCCCTGTGTCTGTAACCACACCAGTCCCACACCACTCCCTGTGTCTGTAACCACTCCAATCCCACACCACTCCCTGTCTCTGTAACAACTCCGGACCCACACCACTCACTGTATCTGTAACCACACCAGTCCCACACCACTCCCTGTGTCTGTAACCACTCCAATCCCCCACCACTCCCTGTGTGTTTAACCACTCCAGTCCCACACCAATCCCTGTCTGTGTAACCACACCAGTCCCACACCACTCCCTGACTGTGTAACCACTCCACTCCCACACCACTCCTTGTCAGTGTAACCACTCCAGACCCACACCACTCCCTGTCTCTGTAACCAGTCGAGACCCCCACCACTACCTGTCTCTGTACACACTCCAGACCCACATCACTACCTGTCTGTGTAACCACTTTAGACGCTCAAAACTCCCTGTCTCTGTAACCACTCCAGACCCAGACCACTCCCAGTCTCTGTAACCACTCCGGACCCACACCACTCCCTGTGTGTGTAACCACTCTAGTCCAACATCACTCCCTGTCTGTTTAACCACTCCAGACCCACACTACTCCCAGTCTCGGTAACCACTCCAGACCCACATCACTCCCTGTCTGTTTAACCACTCCAGACCCACACCACTCCCTGTCTGTGTAACCACACCAGACCCAACACTCCCTGTCTCTGTAACCAGGCGAGACCCCCACCACTCCCTGTCTCTGTAACCACTCCAGACACACACAACTCCCTATTTCTGTAACCACTCCGGACCCACAGCAATCCCTGTCTCTATAGCCGCTACAGACCCACACCACTCCCTGTCTCGGTAACCACTCCAGTCCCACACCACTCCTTGTGTGTGTAACCACTCCAGTCACACACCACTCCCTGTCTGTGTAACCACTCCAGTCAAACACCAATCCCTGTCTCTGTAACCACTCCAGGTCCATACCACTCCCTGTCTCTGTAACCACTCCAGACACATACGACTCCCTGTCTCTGTAATCATTCCAGACCCACCACTCCCTGTATCTGTAACCACTCCGGACCCACACCACTCCGTCTGTGTAACCACTGCAGTCCCACACCAATCCCTGTCAGTGTAACCACTCCAGACACACACCACTCCCTGTCTCTGTAACCACTCCAGTCCCACACCACTCTCTGTCTGTGTAACCACTCCAGAACAATCCCACTCCATCTCTGTGGAACCACTCCAGTCCAACACGACTCCCACTCTGTTAAACCACTCCAGACACACACCACTCCCTGTCTCTGTAACCACTCCAGACACATACGACTCCCTGTCTCTGTAATCATTCCAGACCCACCACTCACTGTATCTGTAACCACTCCGGACCCACACCACTCCTTGTCAGTGTAACCACTCCAGACCCACACCACTCCCTGTATCTGTAACTACTCCAGACTCACACCATTCCCTGTCTCTGTAAACACTCCGGACCCACACCACTCCCTGTCTCGGTAATCACCACAGACCCACACCACTCCCTGTCTCTGTAACCACACCAGTCCCACACCACTCCCTGTGTCTGTAACCACTCCAATCCCACACCACTCCTTGTCTCTGTAACAACTCCGGACCCACACCACTCCCTGTATCTGTAACCACACCAGTCCCACACCACTCCCTGTGTCTGTAACTACTCCAGTCCCACACCACTCCCTGTCTCTGTACCCAATCCAGACCCACACCAATCCCTGTCTCTGTAACTACTCCAGACTCACACCACTCCCTGTGTGTGTAACCACTCTAGTCCAACATCACTCCCTGTCTATGTAACCACTCCAATCCCACACCACTCCCTGTCTCTGTAACCACTCCAGTCCCACACCACTCCCTGTGTGTGTAACCACTGTAGTCCAACATCACTCCCTGTCTCTGTAACCACTCCAATCCCACACCACTCCCTGTCAGTGTAACCGATCCAGACACACACCACTCCCTGTTTCTGTAATCACTCCAGACCCACCACACCCTATCTCTGTAACCAGTCCAGACCCCCACCACTCCCTGTCTCTGTAACCAGTACAGACCCCTACCTCTCCCTGTCTCTGTACCCAATCCAGACCCACATCACTCCCTGTCTGTGTAACCACTCCAGACCAACACCACTCCCTCTCTGTGTAACCACTCCAGACCCACACGACTCCAACTCTGTTAAACCACTCCAGTCCCACACTACTCGCTGTCGCTGTAACAACTCCGGACCCACACCATTCCCTGTCTCTGTAAACACTCCGGACCCACACCACTCCCTGTCTCGGTAATCACCACAGACCCACACCACTCCCTGTCTCTGTAACCACACCAGTCCCACAACACTCCCTGTGTCTGTAACCACACCAGTCCCACACCACTCCCTGTGTCTGTAACCACTCCAATCCCACACCACTCCCTGTCTCTGTAACAACTCCGGACCCACACCACTCACTGTATCTGTAACCACACCAGTCCCACACCACTCCCTGTGTCTGTAACCACTCCAATCCCCCACCACTCCCTGTGTGTTTAACCACTCCAGTCCCACACCAATCCCTGTCTGTGTAACCACACCAGTCCCACACCACTCCCTGACTGTGTAACCACTCCACTCCCACACCACTCCTTGTCAGTGTAACCACTCCAGACCCACACCACTCCCTGTCTCTGTAACCAGTCGAGACCCCCACCACTACCTGTCTCTGTACACACTCCAGACCCACATCACTACCTGTCTGTGTAACCACTTTAGACGCTCAAAACTCCCTGTCTCTGTAACCACTCCAGACCCAGACCACTCCCAGTCTCTGTAACCACTCCGGACCCACACCACTCCCTGTGTGTGTAACCACTCTAGTCCAACATCACTCCCTGTCTGTTTAACCACTCCAGACCCACACTACTCCCAGTCTCGGTAACCACTCCAGACCCACATCACTCCCTGTCTGTTTAACCACTCCAGACCCACACCTCTCCCTGTCTGTGTAACCACACCAGACCCAACACTCCCTGTCTCTGTAACCAGGCGAGACCCCCACCACTCCCTGTCTCTGTAACCACTCCAGACACACACAACTCCCTATTTCTGTAACCACTCCGGACCCACAGCAATCCCTGTCTCTATAGCCGCTACAGACCCACACCACTCCCTGTCTCGGTAACCACTCCAGTCCCACACCACTCCTTGTGTGTGTAACCACTCCAGTCACACACCACTCCCTGTCTGTGTAACCACTCCAGTCAAACACCAATCCCTGTCTCTGTAACCACTCCAGGTCCATACCACTCCCTGTCTCTGTAACCACTCCAGACACATACGACTCCCTGTCTCTGTAATCATTCCAGACCCACCACTCCCTGTATCTGTAACCACTCCGGACCCACACCACTCCGTCTGTGTAACCACTGCAGTCCCACACCAATCCCTGTCAGTGTAACCACTCCAGACACACACCACTCCCTGTCTCTGTAACCACTCCAGTCCCACACCACTCTCTGTCTGTGTAACCACTCCAGAACAATCCCACTCCATCTCTGTGGAACCACTCCAGTCCAACACGACTCCCACTCTGTTAAACCACTCCAGACACACACCACTCCCTGTCTCTGTAACCACTCCAGACACATACGACTCCCTGTCTCTGTAATCATTCCAGACCCACCACTCACTGTATCTGTAACCACTCCGGACCCACACCACTCCTTGTCAGTGTAACCACTCCAGACCCACACCACTCCCTGTATCTGTAACTACTCCAGACTCACACCATTCCCTGTCTCTGTAAACACTCCGGACCCACACCACTCCCTGTCTCGGTAATCACCACAGACCCACACCACTCCCTGTCTCTGTAACCACACCAGTCCCACACCACTCCCTGTGTCTGTAACCACTCCAATCCCACACCACTCCTTGTCTCTGTAACAACTCCGGACCCACACCACTCCCTGTATCTGTAACCACACCAGTCCCACACCACTCCCTGTGTCTGTAACTACTCCAGTCCCACACCACTCCCTGTCTCTGTACCCAATCCAGACCCACACCAATCCCTGTCTCTGTAACTACTCCAGACTCACACCACTCCCTGTGTGTGTAACCACTCTAGTCCAACATCACTCCCTGTCTCTGTAACCACTCCAATCCCACACCACTCCCTGTCTCTGTAACCACTCCAGTCCCACACCACTCCCTGTGTGTGTAACCACTGTAGTCCAACATCACTCCCTGTCTCTGTAACCACTCCAATCCCACACCACTCCCTGTCAGTGTAACCGATCCAGACACACACCACTCCCTGATTCTGTAATCACTCCAGACCCACCACACCCTATCTCTGTAACCAGTCCAGACCCCCACCACTCCCTGTCTCTGTAACCAGTACAGACCCCTACCTCTCCCTGTCTCTGTACCCAATCCAGACCCACATCACTCCCTGTCTGTGTAACCACTCCAGACCAACACCACTCCCTCTCTGTGTAACCACTCCAGACCCACACGACTCCAACTCTGTTAAACCACTCCAGTCCCACACTACTCGCTGTCGCTGTAACAACTCCGGACCCACACCATTCCCTGTCTCTGTAAACATTCCGGACACACACCACTCCCTGTCTCGGTAATCACCACAGACCCACACCACTCCCTGTCTCTGTAACCACACCAGTCCCACACCACTCCCTGTGTCTGTAACCACTCCAATCCCACACCACTCCCTGTCTCTGTAACAACTCCGGACCCACACCACTCCCTGTATCTGTAACCACACCAGTCCCACACCACTCCCTGTGTCTGTAACCACTCCAATCCCCCACCACTCCCTGTCAGTGTAACCACTGCAGACCCACACCACTCCCTGTCTCTGTAATCACCACAGACCCACACCACTCCCTGTCTCGGTAATCACCACAGACCCACACCACTCCCTGTCTCTGTAACTACACCAGTCCCACACCACTCCCTGTGTCTGTAACCACTCCAATCCCCCACCACTCCCTGTCCGTGTAACCACTGCAGACCCACACCACTCCCTGTCTCTGTAACCACTCCACACCCACACCACTCCCTGTCTTTGTAAACACTCCAGACACACACCACACCCTGTCTTTGGAACGACTCCAGTCCCACACCACTCTATGTCTGTATAACCACTCCAGACCCACACGACTCCAACTCTGTTAAAACACTCCAGTCCCACACCACTCCCATCGCTGCTACCACTGCGGACCCACACCAATCCCTGTCTCTGTAACCACTCCGGAACCACACCACTCCCTGTCTGTGTAACCACTGCAGACCCACACCACTCGCTGTCTCTGTAACCACACCAGACCCACACCAATCCCTGTCTCTGTAACCACTCCAGACCCACAGCACTCCCTGTCTGTGTAACTACTCCAGACCCACACCACTCCCTGTCTCTGTAACCACTCCAGACCCACACCAATCCCTGTCTGTGTAACGACTCCAGACACACACCACTCCATGTATCTGTAACCACTCCAGACCCACACCACTCGCAGTCTGTTAAACCACTCCAGACCCACACCACTCCCAGTCTGTTAAACCACTCCAGACCCACACCACTCCCAGTCTCTGTAAGCACTCCAGACCCACAACACACCCTCTCTCTGTAACCACTCCAGTCCCACACCACTCTCTGTCGGTGTAACCACTCCAGACACACACCACAAGCTGTCTGTGTTACCACTCCAGACCCATGCCACACTGTGTCTCTGTAACCACACCAGACCCACACCACTCCCTATCTGTGTAACCACTCCAGACCCACTCCATTCCCTGTCTGTCTAACCACTCCAGACCCACACCATTCCCTGTCTGTGTAACGCACTCCAGACCCACCACACCCTGTCCCTGTAACCAGTCGAGAACCCCACCACTCCCTGTCTCTGTAACCACACCAGACCCACACCACTCCCTATCTGTGTAACCACTCCAGACCCACACCATTCCCTGTCTGTGTAACACACTCCAGACCCACCACACCCTGTCCCTGTAACCAGTCGAGAACCCCACCACTCCCTGTCTCTGTAAGCACTCCAGACACACACCACTCCCTATCTCTGTAACGACTCCGGACCCACAGCAATCCCTGTCTCTATAACCGCTACAGACTCACACCACTCCCTGTCTCTGTAACCACTCCAGACCCACACCAAACCCTGTCTGTGCAACTACTCCAGACACACACCACTCTCTGTCTCTGTACCCACTCCAGACCCACATCACTCCCTGTCTGTGTAACCACTCCAGACCCACACCACTCCCTGTCTCTGTAACCACTACAGACCCACACCAATCCCTGTCTGTGTAACCACTCCAGACCCACCACACCCTGTCTCTGTAACCAGTCGAGACCCCCACCACTCCCTGTCTCTGTAACAACTCCAGACGCACACCAATCCCTGTCTGTGTAACCACTCCAGACCCACACCACTCCCTGTCTCTGTAACCACTCCAGACCCACACCACTCCCTGTCTCTGTAACCACTCCAGACCCACACCAATCCCTGTCTGTGTAACAACTCCAGACACACACCACTCCCTGTCTCTGTAACCACTCCAGACACACACCAATCCCTGTGTGTGTAACCACTCCAGACCCACACCACTCCCTGTCTGTGTAACCACTGCAGACCCACACCACTCCCTGTCTCTGTAACCACTCCACACCCACACCACTCCCTGTCTTTGTAAACACTCCAGACACACACCACTCCCTGTCTCTGTAACCACTCCAATCCCACACCACTCCCTGTCAGTGTAACCGATCCAGACACACACCACTCCCTGTTTCTGTAATCACTCCAGACCCACCACACCCTATCTCTGTAACCAGTCCAGACCCCCACCACTCCCTGTCTCTGTAACCAGTACAGACCCCTACCTCTCCCTGTCTCTGTACCCAATCCAGACCCACATCACTCCCTGTCTGTGTAACCACTCCAGACCAACACCACTCCCTCTCTGTGTAACCACTCCAGACCCACACGACTCCAACTCTGTTAAACCACTCCAGTCCCACACTACTCGCTGTCGCTGTAACAACTCCGGACCCACACCATTCCCTGTCTCTGTAAACATTCCGGACACACACCACTCCCTGTCTCGGTAATCACCACAGACCCACACCACTCCCTGTCTCTGTAACCACACCAGTCCCACACCACTCCCTGTGTCTGTAACCACTCCAATCCCACACCACTCCCTGTCTCTGTAACAACTCCGGACCCACACCACTCCCTGTATCTGTAACCACACCAGTCCCACACCACTCCCTGCATCTGTAACCACACCAGTCCCACACCACTCCCTGTGTCTGTAACCACTCCAATCCCCCACCACTCCCTGTGTGTTTAACCACTCCAGTCCCACACCAATCCCTGTCTGTGTAACCACACCAGTCCCACACCACTCCCTGACTGTGTAACCACTCCACTCCCACACCACTCCTTGTCAGTGTAACCACTCCAGACCCACACCACTCCCTGTCTCTGTAACCAGTCGAGACCCCCACCACTACCTGTCTCTGTACACACTCCAGACCCACATCACTACCTGTCTGTGTAACCACTTTAGACGCTCAAAACTCCCTGTCTCTGTAACCACTCCAGACCCAGACCACTCCCAGTCTCTGTAACCACTCCGGACCCACACCACTCCCTGTGTGTGTAACCACTCTAGTCCAACATCACTCCCTGTCTGTTTAACCACTCCAGACCCACACTACTCCCAGTCTCGGTAACCACTCCAGACCCACATCACTCCCTGTCTGTTTAACCACTCCAGACCCACACCACTCCCTGTCTGTGTAACCACACCAGACCCACCACTCCCTGTCTCTGTAACCAGGCGAGACCCCCACCACTCCCTGTCTCTGTAACCACTCCAGACACACACAACTCCCTATTTCTGTAACCACTCCGGACCCACAGCAATCCCTGTCTCTATAGCCGCTACAGACCCACACCACTCCCTGTCTCGGTAACCACTCCAGTCCCACACCACTCCTTGTGTGTGTAACCACTCCAGTCACACACCACTCCCTGTCTGTGTAACCACTCCAGTCAAACACCAATCCCTGTCTCTGTAACCACTCCAGTTCCATACCACTCCCTGTCTCTGTAACCACTCCAGACACATACGACTCCCTGTCTCTGTAATCATTCCAGACCCACCACTCCCTGTATCTGTAACCACTCCGGAGCCACACCACTCCGTCTGTGTAACCACTGCAGTCCCACACCAATCCCTGTCAGTGTAACCACTCCAGACACACACCACTCCCTGTCTCTGTAACCACTCCAGTCCCACACCACTCTCTGTCTGTGTAACCACTCCAGAACAATCCCACTCCATCTCTGTGGAACCACTCCAGTCCAACACGACTCCCACTCTGTTAAACCACTCCAGACACACACCACTCCCTGTCTCTGTAACCACTCCAGACACATACGACTCCCTGTCTCAGTAATCATTCCAGACCCACCACTCACTGTATCTGTAACCACTCCGGACCCACACCACTCCTTGTCAGTGTAACCACTCCAGACCCACACCACTCCCTGTATCTGTAACTACTCCAGACTCACACCATTCCCTGTCTCTGTAAACACTCCGGACCCACACCACTCCCTGTCTCGGTAATCACCACAGACCCACACCACTCCCTGTCTCTGTAACCACACCAGTCCCACACCACTCCCTGTGTCTGTAACCACTCCAATCCCACACCACTCCTTGTCTCTGTAACAACTCCGGACCCACACCACTCCCTGTATCTGTAACCACACCAGTCCCACACCACTCCCTGTGTCTGTAACTACTCCAGTCCCACACCACTCCCTGTCTCTGTACCCAATCCAGACCCACACCAATCCCTGTCTCTGTAACTACTCCAGACTCACACCACTCCCTGTGTGTGTAACCACTCTAGTCCAACATCACTCCCTGTCTCTGTAACCACTCCAATCCCACACCTCTCCCTGTCTCTGTAACCACTCCAGTCCCACACCACTCCCTGTGTGTGTAACCACTGTAGTCCAACATCACTCCCTGTCTCTGTAACCACTCCAATCCCACACCACTCCCTGTCAGTGTAACCGATCCAGACACACACCACTCCCTGATTCTGTAATCACTCCAGACCCACCACACCCTATCTCTGTAACCAGTCCAGACCCCCACCACTCCCTGTCTCTGTAACCAGTACAGACCCCTACCTCTCCCTGTCTCTGTACCCAATCCAGACCCACATCACTCCCTGTCTGTGTAACCACTCCAGACCAACACCACTCCCTCTCTGTGTAACCACTCCAGACCCACACGACTCCAACTCTGTTAAGCCACTCCAGTCCCACACTACTCGCTGTCGCTGTAACAACTCCGGACCCACACCATTCCCTGTCTCTGTAAACATTCCGGACACACACCACTCCCTGTCTCGGTAATCACCACAGACCCACACCACTCCCTGTCTCTGTAACCACACCAGTCCCACACCACTCCCTGTGTCTGTAACCACTCCAATCCCACACCACTCCCTGTCTCTGTAACAACTCCGGACCCACACCACTCCCTGTATCTGTAACCACACCAGTCCCACACCACTCCCTGTGTCTGTAACCACTCCAATCCCCCACCACTCCCTGTCAGTGTAACCACTGCAGACCCACACCACTCCCTGTCTCTGTAATCACCACAGACCCACACCACTCCCTGTCTCGGTAATCACCACAGACCCACACCACTCCCTGTCTCTGTAACTACACCAGTCCCACACCACTCCCTGTGTCTGTAACCACTCCAATCCCCCACCACTCCCTGTCCGTGTAACCACTGCAGACCCACACCACTCCCTGTCTCTGTAACCACTCCACACCCACACCACTCCCTGTCTTTGTAAACACTCCAGACACACACCACACCCTGTCTTTGGAACGACTCCAGTCCCACACCACTCTATGTCTGTGTAACCACTCCAGACCCACACGACTCCAACTCTGTTAAAACACTCCAGTCCCACACCACTCCCATCGCTGCTACCACTGCGGACCCACACCAATCCCTGTCTCTGTAACCACTCCAGACCCACAGCACTCCCTGTCTGTGTAACTACTCCAGACCCACACCACTCCCTGTCTCTGTAACCACTCCAGACCCACACCAATCCCTGTCTGTGTAACGACTCCAGACACACACCACTCCATGTATCTGTAACCACTCCAGACCCACACCACTCGCAGTCTGTTAAACCACTCCAGACCCACACCACTCCCAGTCTGTTAAACCACTCCAGACCCACACCACTCCCAGTCTCTGTAAGCACTCCAGACATACAACACACCCTCTCTCTGTAACCACTCCAGTCCCACACCACTCTCTGTCGGTGTAACCACTCCAGACACACACCACAAGCTGTCTGTGTTACCACTCCAGACCCATGCCACACTGTGTCTCTGTAACCACACCAGACCCACACCACTCCCTATCTGTGTAACCACTCCAGACCCACTCCATTCCCTGTCTGTCTAACCACTCCAGACCCACACCATTCCCTGTCTGTGTAACACACTCCAGACCCACCACACCCTGTCCCTGTAACCAGTCGAGAACCCCACCACTCCCTGTCTCTGTAACCACACCAGACCCACACCACTCCCTATCTGTGTAACCACTCCAGACCCACACCATTCCCTGTCTGTGTAACACACTCCAGACCCACCACACCCTGTCCCTGTAACCAGTCGAGAACCCCACCACTCCCTGTCTCTGTAAGCACTCCAGACACACACCACTCCCTATCTCTGTAACGACTCCGGACCCACAGCAATCCCTGTCTCTATAACCGCTACAGACTCACACCACTCCCTTTCTCTGTAACCACTCCAGACCCACACCAAACCCTGTCTGTGCAACTACTCCAGACACACACCACTCTGTCTCTGTACCCACTCCAGACCCACATCACTCCCTGTCTCTGTAACCACTACAGACCCACACCAATCCCTGTCTGTGTAACCACTCCAGACCCACCACACCCTGTCTCTGTAACCAGTCGAGACCCCCACCACTCCCTGTCTCTGTAACAACTCCAGACCCACACCAATCCCTGTCTGTGTAACCACTCCAGACCCACACCACTCCCTGTCTCTGTAACCACTCCAGACCCACACCACTCCCTGTCTCTGTAACCACTCCAGACCCACACCAATCCCTGTCTGTGTAACAACTCCAGACACACACCACTCCCTGTCTCTGTAACCACTCCAGACACACACCAATCCCTGTGTGTGTAACCACTCCAGACCCACACCACTCCCTGTCTGTGTAACCACTGCAGACCCACACCACTCCCTGTCTCTGTAACCACTCCACACCCACACCACTCCCTGTCTTTGTAAACACTCCAGACACACACCACTCCCTGTCTCTGTAACCACTCCAATCCCACACCACTCCCTGTCAGTGTAACCGATCCAGACACACACCACTCCCTGTTTCTGTAATCACTCCAGACCCACCACACCCTATCTCTGTAACCAGTCCAGACCCCCACCACTCCCTGTCTCTGTAACCAGTACAGACCCCTACCTCTCCCTGTCTCTGTACCCAATCCAGACCCACATCACTCCCTGTCTGTGTAACCACTCCAGACCAACACCACTCCCTCTCTGTGTAACCACTCCAGACCCACACGACTCCAACTCTGTTAAACCACTCCAGTCCCACACTACTCGCTGTCGCTGTAACAACTCCGGACCCACACCATTCCCTGTCTCTGTAAACATTCCGGACACACACCACTCGCTGTCTCGGTAATCACCACAGACCCACACCACTCCCTGTCTCTGTAACCACACCAGTCCCACACCACTCCCTGTGTCTGTAACCACTCCAATCCCACACCACTCCCTGTCTCTGTAACAACTCCGGACCCACACCACTCCCTGTATCTGTAACCACACCAGTCCCACACCACTCCCTGTGTCTGTAACCACTCCAATCCCCCACCACTCCCTGTGTGTGTAACCACTCCAGTCCCACACCAATCCCTGTCTGTGTAACCACACCAGTCCCACACCACTCCCTGACTGTGTAACCACTCCACTCCCACACCACTCCTTGTCAGTGTAACCACTCCAGACCCACACCACTCCCTGTCTCTGTAACCAGTCGAGACCCCCACCACTACCTGTCTCTGTACACACTCCAGACCCACATCACTACCTGTCTGTGTAACCACTTTAGACGCTCAAAACTCCCTGTCTCTGTAACCACTCCAGACCCAGACCACTCCCAGTCTCTGTAACCACTCCGGACCCACACCACTCCCTGTGTGTGTAACCACTCTAGTCCAACATCACTCCCTGTCTGTTTAACCACTCCAGACCCACACTACTCCCAGTCTCGGTAACCACTCCAGACCCACATCACTCCCTGTCTGTTTAACCACTCCAGACCCACACCACTCCCTGTCTGTGTAACCACACCAGACCCACCACTCCCTGTCTCTGTAACCAGGCGAGACCCCCACCACTCCCTGTCTCTGTAACCACTCCAGACACACACAACTCCCTATTTCTGTAACCACTCCGGACCCACAGCAATCCCTGTCTCTATAGCCGCTACAGACCCACACCACTCCCTGTCTCGGTAACCACTCCAGTCCCACACCACTCCTTGTGTGTGTAACCACTCCAGTCACACACCACTCCCTGTCTGTGTAACCACTCCAGTCAAACACCAATCCCTGTCTCTGTAACCACTCCAGGTCCATACCACTCCCTGTCTCTGTAACCACTCCAGACACATACGACTCCCTGTCTCTGTAATCATTCCAGACCCACCACTCCCTGTATCTGTAACCACTCCGGAGCCACACCACTCCGTCTGTGTAACCACTGCAGTCCCACACCAATCCCTGTCAGTGTAACCACTCCAGACACACACCACTCCCTGTCTCTGTAACCACTCCAGTCCCACACCACTCTCTGTCTGTGTAACACACTCCAGAACAATCCCACTCCATCTCTGTGGAACCACTCCAGTCCAACACGACTCCCACTCTGTTAAACCACTCCAGACACACACCACTTCCTGTCTCTGTAACCACTCCAGACACATACGACTCCCTGTCTCTGTAATCATTCCAGACCCACCACTCACTGTATCTGTAACCACTCCGGACCCACACCACTCCTTGTCAGTGTAACCACTACAGACCCACACCACTCCCTGTATCTGTAACTACTCCAGACTCACACCACTCCCTGTGTGTGTAACCACTCTAGTCCAACATCACTCCCTGTCTCTGTAACCACTCCAATCCCACACCACTCCCTGTCTCTGTAACCACTCCAGACACACACGACTCCAACTCGGTTAAACCACTCCAGTCCCACACTACTCGCTGTCGCTGTAACAACTCCGGACCCACACCATTCCCTGTCTCTGTAAACATTCCGGACACACACCACTCCCTGTCTCTGTAACCACTCCAGACCCAGACCACTCCCAGTCTCTGTAACCACTCCGGACCCACACCACTCCCTGTATGTGTAACCACTCTAGTCCAACATCACTCCCTGTCTGTTTAACCACTCCAGACCCACACTACTCCCAGTCTCGGTAACCACTCCAGACCCACACCACTCCCTGTCTGTTTAACCACTCCAGACCCACACCACTCCCTGTCTGTGTAACCACACCAGACCCACCACTCCCTGTCTCTGTAACCAGGCGAGACCCCCACCACTCCCTGTCTCTGTAACCACTCCAGACACACACAACTCCCTATTTCTGTAACCACTCCGGACCCACAGCAATCCCTGTCTCTATAGCCGCTACAGACCCACACCACTCCCTGTCTCGGTAACCACTCCAGTCCCACACCACTCCTTGTGTGTGTAACCACTCCAGTCACACACCACTCCCTGTCTGTGTAACCACTCCAGTCAAACACCAATCCCTGTCTCTGTAACCACTCCAGGTCCATACCACTCCCTGTCTCTGTAACCACTCCAGACACATACGACTCCCTGTCTCTGTAATCATTCCAGACCCACCACTCCCTGTATCTGTAACCACTCCGGACCCACACCACTCCGTCTGTGTAACCACTGCAGTCCCACACCAATCCCTGTCAGTGTAACCACTCCAGACACACACCACTCCCTGTCTCTGTAACCACTCCAGTCCCACACCACTCTCTGTCTGTGTAACCACTCCAGACCCACACCACTCCCTGTATCTGTAACCACACCAGTCCCACACCACTCCCTGTGTCTGTAACCACTCCAATCCCCCACCACTCCCTGTCAGTGTAACCACTGCAGACCCACACCACTCCCTGTCTCTGTAACCACTCCAGACACATACGACTCCCTGTCTCTGTAATCATTCCAGACCCACCACTCACTGTATCTGTAACCACTCCGGACCCACACCACTCCTTGTCAGTGTAACCACTCCAGACCCACACCACTCCCTGTATCTGTAACTACTCCAGACTCACACCACTCCCTGTGTGTGTAACCACTCTAGTCCAACATCACTCCCTGTCTCTGTAACCACTCCAATCCCACACCACTCCCTGTCTCTGTAACCACTCCAGACACACACGACTCCAACTCGGTTAAACCACTCCAGTCCCACACTACTCGCTGTCGCTGTAACAACTCCGGACCCACACCATTCCCTGTCTCTGTAAACATTCCGGACACACACCACTCCCTGTCTCGGTAATCACCACAGACCCACACCACTCCCTGTCTCTGTAACCACACCAGTCCCACACCACTCCCTGTCTCGGTAATCACCACAGACCCACACCACTCCCTGTCTCTGTAACCACACCAGTCCCACACCACTCCCTGTGTCTGGAACCACTCCAATCCCACACCACTCCTTGTCTCTGTAACAACTCCGGACCCACACCACTCCCTGTATCTGTAACCACACCAGTCCCACACCACTCCCTGTGTCTGTAACCACTCCAATCCCCCACCACTCCCTGTGTGTGTAACCACTCCAGTCCCACACCAATCCCTGTCTGTGTAACCACACCAGTCCCACACCACTCCCTGACTGTGTAACCACTCCACTCCCACACCACTCCTTGTCAGTGTAACCACTCCAGACCCACACCACTCCCTGTCTCTGTAACCAGTCGAGACCCCCACCACTACCTGTCTCTGTACACACTCCAGACCCACATCACTACCTGTCTGTGTAACCACTTTAGACGCTCAAAACTCCCTGTCTCTGTAACCACTCCAGACCCAGACCACTCCCAGTCTCTGTAACCACTCCAGAACAATCCCACTCCATCTCTGTGGAACCACTCCAGTCCAACACGACTCCCACTCTGTTAAACCACTCCAGACCCACACCACACCCTGTCTCTGTAACCACTCCAGTCCCACACCACTCCCTGTCTCTGTAACCACTCCAATACCACACCACTCCCTGACTGTGTAACCACACCACTCCCACACCACTCCTTGTCAGTGTAACCACTCCAGACCCACACCACTCCCTGTCAGTGTAACCACTCCAGACACACACCACTCCCTGTCTCTGTAACCACTCTAGACACATACGACTCCCTGTCTCTGTAATCATTCCAGACCCACCACTCTCTGTATCTGTAACCACTCCGGACCCACACCACTCCTTGTCAGTGTAACCACTCCAGACCCACACCACTCCCTGTATCTGTAACCACTCCAATCCCACACCACTCCCTGTGTCTGTAACCACTCCAATCCCCCACCACTCCCTGTGTGTGTAACCACTCCAGTCCCACACCAATCCCTGTCTGTGTAACCACACCAGTCCCACACCACTCCCTGACTGTGTAACTACTCCACTCCCACACCACTCCTTGTCAGTGTAACCACTCCAGACCCACACCACTCCCTGTCTCTGTAACCAGTCGAGACCCCCACCACTACCTGTCTCTGTACACACTCCAGAACCACATCACTACCTGTCTGTGAAACCACTTTAGACGCTCAAAACACCCTGTCTCTGTAACCACTCCAGACCCAGACCACTCCCAGTCTCTGTAACCACTCCGGACCCACACCACTCCCTGTGTGTGTAACCACTCTAGTCCAACGTCACTCCCTGTCTGTTTAACCACTCCAGACCCACACTACTCCCAGTCTCGGTAACCACTCCAGACCCACATCACTCCCTGTCTGTTTAACCACTCCAGACACACACAACTCCCTATTTCTGTAACCACTCCGGACCCACAGCAATCCCTGTCTCTATAACCGCTACAGACCCACACCACTCCCTGTCTCGGTAACCACTCCAGTCCCACACCACTCCTTGTGTGTGTAACCACTCCAGTCACACACCACTCCCTGTCTGTGTAACCACTCCAGTCAAACACCAATCCCTGTCTCTGTAACCACTCCAGGTCCATACCACTCCCTGTCTCTGTAACCACTCCAGACACATACGACTCCCTGTCTCTGTAATCATTCCAGACCCACCACTCCCTGAATCTGTAACCACTCCGGACCCACACCACTCCGTCTGTGTAACCACTGCAGTCCCACACCAATCCCTGTCAGTGTAACCACTCCAGACACACACCACTCCCTGTCTCTGTAACCACTCCAGTCCCACACCACTCTCTGTCTGTGTAACCACTCCAGAACAACACCACTCCATCTCTGTGGAACCACTCCAGTCCAACACGACTCCCACTCTGTTAAACCACTCCAGACCCACACCACACCCTGTCTCTGTAACCAATCCAGTCCCACACCACTCCCTGTCTCTGTAACCACTCGAATCCCACACCACTCCCTGACTGTGTAACCACTCCACTCCCACACCACTCCTTGTCAGTGTAACCACTCCAGACCCACACCACTCCCTGTCAGTGTAACCACTCCAGACACACACCACTCCCTGTCTCTGTAACCACTCCAGACACACACCACTCCCTGACTGTGTAACCACTCCAGACACACACCACTCCCTGTCTCTGTAACCACTCCAGACACATACGACTCCCTGTCTCTGTAATCATTCCAGACCCACCACTCACTGTATCTGTAACCACTCTGGACCCACACCACTCCTTGTCAGTGTAACCACTCCAGACCCACACCACTCCCTGTATCTGTAACTGCTCCAGACCCACACCACTCCCTGTCTCTGTAACTACTCCAGACCCACACCACTCCCTGTCTCTGTAACTACTCCAGACCCACACCACTCCCTGTATCTGTAACCACTCCAGACCCACACCACTCCCTGTATCTGTAACTACTCCAGACCCACACCACTCCTTGTCAGTGTAACCACTCCAGACCCACACCACTCCCTGTATCTGTAACTACTCCAGACTCACACCACTCCCTGTGTGTGTAACCACTCTAGTCCAACATCACTCCCTGTCTCTATAACCACTCGGGACCCACAGCAATCCCTGTCTCTGTAAACGCTACAGACCCACACCACTCCCTGTCTCTGTAACCACTCCAGTCCCACACCACTCCCTGTGTCTGTAACCACTCTAGTCCAACATCACTCCCTGTCTGTGTAACCACTCCAGTCCAACACCAATCCCTGTCTCTGTAACCACTCCAGGTCCACACCACTCCCTGTCTCTGCAACCACTCCAGACACATACGACTCCCTGTCTCTGTAATCATTCCAGACCCACACTTCTCCCTGCATCTGTAACCACTCCGGACCCACACCACTCCGTCTGTGTAACCACTGTAGACCCACACCAATCCCTGTCTCTGTAACCACACTAGACCCACACCAATCCCTGCCTGTGTAACCACTCCAGACACACACAACTCCCTGTCTCTGTAACCACTCCAGACCCACACTACTCCCTGTCTGTGTAACCACTCCAGACACACACCACTCCCTGTCTCTGTAACCACTCCAGACACATACGACTCCCTGTCTCTGTAATCATTCCAGACCCACCACTCACTGTATCTGTAACCACTCCAATCCCACACCACTCCCTGTCTGTGTAACCACTCCAGACCCACCACTCCCTGTCTCTGTAACCAGTCGAGACCCACACCACTCCCTGTCTCTGTAACCACTCCAGACACACACAACTCCCTATTTCTGTAACCACTCGGGACCCACAGCAATCCCTGTCTCTGTAAACGCTACAGACCCACACCACTCCCTGTCTCTGTAACCACTCCAGTCCCACACCACTCCCTGTGTCTGTAACCACTCTAGTCCAACATCACTCCCTGTCTGTGTAACCACTCCATTCCAACACCAATCCCTGTCTCTGTAACCACTCCAGGTCCACACCACTCCCTGTCTGTGTAACCACTCCAGACCCACCACTCCCTGTCTCTGTAACCACTCCAGACACACACAACTCCCTATTTCTGTAACCACTCCGGACCCACACCACTCCCTGTCTCGGTAATCACCACAGACCCACACCACTCCCTGTCTCTGTAACCACACCAGTCCCACACCACTCCCTGTGTCTGGAACCACTCCAGACTCACACCACTCCCAGTCTCTGTAACCACTCCAGACACACACAACTCCCTATTTCTGTAACCACTCCGGACCCACAACAATCCCTGTCTCTGTAACCACTCCAGACCCACCACTCCCTGTCTCTGTAACCAGTCGAGACCCCGACCACTCCCTGTCTCTGTAACCACTCCAGACACATACGACTCCCTGTCTCTGTAATCATTCCAGACCCACCACTCACTGTATCTGTAACCACTCCGGACCCACACCACTCCTTGTCAGTGTAACCACTCCAGACCCACACCACTCCCTGTATCTGTAACTACTCCAGACCCACACCACTCCCTGTCTCTGTAACTACTCCAGACCCACACCACTCCCTGTCTCTGCAACCAATCCAGTCACACACCACTCCCTGTCTCTGTAACCACTCCAGACACATACGACTCTCTGTCTCTGTAATCACTCCAGACCCACCACTCCCTGTCTCTGTAACCACTCCAGACACACACAACTCCCTATTTCTGTAACCACTCCAGACCCACAACAATCCCTGTCTCTGTAACCACTCCAGACCCACCACTCCCTGTCTCTGTAACCGGTCGAGACCCCCACCACTCCCAGTCTCTGTAACCACTCCAGACACACACAACTCCCTATTTCTGTAACCACTCCGGACCCACACCACTCCCTGTCTCTGCAACCACTCCAGTCACACACCACTCCCTGTCTCTGTAACCACTCCAGACACATACGACTCTCTGTCTCTGTAATCACTCCAGACCCACCACTCCCTGTATCTGTAACCACTCCGGACCCACACCACTCCGTCTGTGTAACCACTGCAGACCCACACCACTCCCAGTCTCTGTAACCACACCAGACCCACACGAATCCCTGTCTGTGTAACCACTCCAGACACACACCACTCCCTGTCTCTGTAACGACTCCAGACACACACCACTCCCTGTCTCTGTAACTACTCCAGACCCACACCACTCCCTGTCTCTGTAACTACTCCAGACCCACACCACTCCCTGTATCTGTAACCACTCCAGACCCACACCACTCCCTGTATCTGTAACTACTCCAGACCCACACCACTCCTTGTCAGTGTAACCACTCCAGACCCACACCACTCCCTGTATCTGTAACTACTCCAGACTCACACCACTCCCTGTGTGTGTAACCACTCTAGTCCAACATCACTCCCTGTCTCTATAACCACTCGGGACCCACAGCAATCCCTGTCTCTGTAAACGCTACAGACCCACACCACTCCCTGTCTCTGTAACCACTCCAGTCCCACACCACTCCCTGTGTCTGTAACCACTCCAGTCCAACACCAATCCCTGTCTCTGTAACCACTCCAGGTCCACACCACTCCCTGTCTCTGCAACCACTCCAGACACATACGACTCCCTGTCTCTGTAATCATTCCAGACCCACACTTCTCCCTGTATCTGTAACCACTCCGGACCCACACCACTCCGTCTGTGTAACCACTGTAGACCCACACCAATCCCTGTCTCTGTAACCACACTAGACCCACACCAATCCCTGCCTGTGTAACCACTCCAGACACACACAACTCCCTGTCTCTGTAACCACTCCAGACCCACACTACTCCCTGTCTGTGTAACCACTCCAGACACACACCACTCCCTGTCTCTGTAACCACTCCAGACACATACGACTCCCTGTCTCTGTAATCATTCCAGACCCACCACTCACTGTATCTGTAACCACTCCAATCCCACACCACTCCCTGTCTGTGTAACCACTCCAGACCCACCACTCCCTGTCTCTGTAACCAGTCGAGACCCACACCACTCCCTGTCTCTGTAACCACTCCAGACACACACAACTCCCTATTTCTGTAACCACTCGGGACCCACAGCAATCCCTGTCTCTGTAAACGCTACAGACCCACACCACTCCCTGTCTCTGTAACCACTCCAGTCCCACACCAATCCCTGTCTCTGTAACCACTCCAGGTCCACACCACTCCCTGTCTGTGTAACCACTCCAGACCCACCACTCCCTGTCTCTGTAACCACTCCAGACACACACAACTCCCTATTTCTGTAACCACTCCGGACCCACACCACTCCCTGTCTCTGTAACCACACCAGTCCCACCACTCCCTGTCTCTGTAACCAGTCGAGACCCCGACCACTCCCTGTCTCTGTAACCACTCCAGACACATACGACTCCCTGTCTCTGTAATCATTCCAGACCCACCACTCACTGTATCTGTAACCACTCCGGACCCACACCACTCCTTGTCAGTGTAACCACTCCAGACCCACACCACTCCCTGTATCTGTAACTACTCCAGACCCACACCACTCCCTGTCTCTGTAACTACTCCAGACCCACACCACTCCCTGTCTCTGCAACCACTCCAGTCACACACCACTCCCTGTCTCTGTAACCACTCCAGACACATACGACTCTCTGTCTCTGTAATCACTCCAGACCCACCACTCCCTGTCTCTGTAACCACTCCAGACACACACAACTCCCTATTTCTGTAACCACTCCAGACCCACAACAATCCCTGTCTCTGTAACCACTCCAGACCCACCACTCCCTGTCTCTGTAACCGGTCGAGACCCCCACCACTCCCAGTCTCTGTAACCACTCCAGACACACACAACTCCCTATTTCTGTAACCACTCCGGACCCACACCACTCCCTGTCTCTGCAACCACTCCAGTCACACACCACTCCCTGTCTCTGTAACCACTCCAGACACATACGACTCTCTGTCTCTGTAATCACTCCAGACCCACCACTCCCTGTATCTGTAACCACTCCGGACCCACACCACTCCGTCTGTGTAACCACTGCAGACCCACACCACTCCCAGTCTCTGTAACCACACCAGACCCACACGAATCACTGTCTGTGTAACCACTCCAGACACACACCACTCCCTGTCTCTGTAACTACTCCAGACCCACACCACTCCCTGTCTCTGTAACTACTCCAGACCCACACCACTCCCTGTATCTGTAACCACTCCAGACCCACACCACTCCCTGTATCTGTAACTACTCCAGACCCACACCACTCCTTGTCAGTGTAACCACTCCAGACCCACACCACTCCCTGTATCTGTAACTACTCCAGACTCACACCACTCCCTGTGTGTGTAACCACTCTAGTCCAACATCACTCCCTGTCTCTATAACCTCTAGGGACCCACAGCAATCCCTGTCTCTGTAAACGCTACAGACCCACACCACTCCCTGTCTCTGTAACCACTCCAGTCCCACACCACTCCCTGTGTCTGTAACCACTCTAGTCCAACATCACTCCCTGTCTGTGTAACCACTCCAGTCCAACACCAATCCCTGTCTCTGTAACCACTCCAGGTCCACACCACTCCCTGTCTCTGCAACCACTCCAGACACATACGACTCCCTGTCTCTGTAATCATTCCAGACCCACACTTCTCCCTGTATCTGTAACCACTCCGGACCCACACCACTCCGTCTGTGTAACCACTGTAGACCCACACCAATCCCTGTCTCTGTAACCACACTAGACCCACACCAATCCCTGCCTGTGTAACCACTCCAGACACACACAACTCCCTGTCTCTGTAACCACTCCAGACCCACACTACTCCCTGTCTGTGTAACCACTCCAGACACACACCACTCCCTGTCTCTGTAACCACTCCAGACACATACGACTCCCTGTCTCTGTAATCATTCCAGACCCACCACTCACTGCATCTGTAACCACTCCAATCCCACACCACTCCCTGTCTGTGTAACCACTCCAGACCCACCACTCCCTGTCTCTGTAACCAGTCGAGACCCACACCACTCCCTGTCTCTGTAACCACTCCAGACACACACAACTCCCTATTTCTGTAACCACTCGGGACCCACAGCAATCCCTGTCTCTGTAAACGCTACAGACCCACACCACTCCCTGTCTCTGTAACCACTCCAGTCCCACACCACTCCCTGTGTCTGTAACCACTCTAGTCCAACATCACTCCCTGTCTGTGTAACCACTCCATTCCAACACCGATCCCTGTCTCTGTAACCACTCCAGGTCCACACCACTCCCTGTCTGTGTAACCACTCCAGACCCACCACTCCCTGTCTCTGTAACCACTCCAGACACACACAACTCCCTATTTCTGTAACCACTCCGGACCCACACCACTCCCTGTCTCTGTAACCACACCAGTCCCACACCACTCCCTGTGTCTGGAACCACTCCAGACTCACACCACTCCCAGTCTCTGTAACCACTCCAGACACACACAACTCCCTATTTCTGTAACCACTCCGGACCCACAACAATCCCTGTCTCTGTAACCACTCCAGACCCACCACTCCCTGTCTCTGTAACCAGTCGAGACCCCGACCACTCCCTGTCTCTGTAACCACTCCAGACACATACGACTCCCTGTCTCTGTAATCATTCCAGACCCACCACTCACTGTATCTGTAACCACTCCGGACCCACACCACTCCTTGTCAGTGTAACCACTCCAGACCCACACCACTCCCTGTATCTGTAACTACTCCAGACCCACACCACTCCCTGTCTCTGTAACTACTCCAGACCCACACCACTCCCTGTCTCTGCAACCACTCCAGTCACACACCACTCCCTGTCTCTGTAACCACTCCAGACACATACGACTCTCTGTCTCTGTAATCACTCCAGACCCACCACTCCCTGTCTCTGTAACCACTCCAGACACACACAACTCCCTATTTCTGTAACCACTCCAGACCCACAACAATCCCTGTCTCTGTAACCACTCCAGACCCACCACTCCCTGTCTCTGTAACCGGTCGAGACCCCCACCACTCCCAGTCTCTGTAACCACTCCAGACACACACAACTCCCTATTTCTGTAACCACTCCGGACCCACACCACTCCCTGTCTCTGCAACCACTCCAGTCACACACCACTCCCTGTCTCTGTAACCACTCCAGACACATACGACTCTCTGTCTCTGTAATCACTCCAGACCCACCACTCCCGGTATCTGTAACCACTCCGGACCCACACCACTCCGTCTGTGTAACCACTGCAGACCCACACAACTCCCAGTCTCTGTAACCACACCAGACCCACACGAATCCCTGTCTGTGTAACCACTCCAGACACACACCACTCCCTGTCTCTGTAACGACTCCAGACACACACCACTCCCTGTCTCTGTAACCACTCCAGACACACACCAATCCCTGTCTGTGTAACCACTCCAGACACACACCAATCCCAGTCTCTGTACCCAATCCAGACCCACATCACTCCCTGTCTGTGTAACCACTCCAGACCAACACGACTCCCTCTCTGTGTAACCACTCCAGACCCACACGACTCCAACTCTGTTAAACCACTCCAGTCCCACACCACTCCCTGTCGCTGTAACAACTCCGGACCCACACCACTCCCTGTATCTGTAACCACTCCGGACCCACACCACTCCGTCTGTGTAACCACTGCAGACCCACACCACTCCCAGTCTCTGTAACCACACCAGACCCACACGAATCCCTGTCTGTGTAACCACTCCAGACACACACCACTCCCTGTCTCTGTAACGACTCCAGACACACACCACTCCCTGTCTCTGTAACTACTCCAGACCCACACCACTCCCTGTCTCTGTAACTACTCCAGACCCACACCACTCTCTGTATCTGTAACCACTCCAGACCCACACCACTCCCTGTATCTGTAACTACTCCAGACCCACACCACTCCTTGTCAGTGTAACCACTCCAGACCCACACCACTCCCTGTATCTGTAACTACTCCAGACTCACACCACTCCCTGTGTGTGTAACCACTCTAGTCCAACATCACTCCCTGTCTCTATAACCACTCGGGACCCACAGCAATCCCTGTCTCTGTAAACGCTACAGACCCACACCACTCCCTGTCTCTGTAACCACTCCAGTCCCACACCACTCCCTGTGTCTGTAACCACTCTAGTCCAACATCACTCCCTGTCTGTGTAACCACTCCAGTCCAACACCAATCCCTGTCTCTGTAACCACTCCAGGTCCACACCACTCCCTGTCTCTGCAACCACTCCAGACACATACGACTCCCTGTCTCTGTAATCATTCCAGACCCACACTTCTCCCTGTATCTGTAACCACTCCGGACCCACACCACTCCGTCTGTGAAACCACTGTAGACCCACACCAATCCCTGTCTCTGTAACCACACCAGACCCACACCAATCCCTGCCTGTGTAACCACTCCAGACACACACAACTCCCTGTCTCTGTAACCACTCCAGACCCACACCACTCCCTGTCTCTGTAACCACTCCAGACACACACCACTCCCTGTCTGTGCAACCACTCCAGACACACACCACTCCCAGTCTCTGTACCCAATCCAGACCCACATCACTCCCTGTCTGTGTAACCACTCCAGACCAACACGACTCCCTCTCTGTGTAACCACTCCAGACCCACACGACTCCAACTCTGTTAAACCACTCCGGACCCACACCATTCCCTGTCTCTGTAAACACTCCGGACCCACACGACTCCCTGTCTCGGTAATCACCACAGACCCACACCACTCCCTGTCTCTGTAACCACACCAGTCCCACACCTCTCCCTGTGTCTGGAACCACTCCAGACTCACACCACTCCCTGTGTGTGTAACCACTCCAGACCCACACCAATCCCTGTCTGTGTAACTACTCCAGACACACACCACTCCCTGTCTCTGTAACCACACCAGTCCCACACCACTCCCTGTGTCTGGAACCACTCCAATCCCACACCACTCCCTGTGTGTGTAACCACTCCAGACCCACACCACTCCCTGTCTGTGTAACTACTCCAGACACACACAACTCCCTGTGACTGTAACCACTCCAGACTCACACCGCTCACTGTCTCTGTAACCACTCCAGACCCACACCAATACCTGTCTGTGTAACCATTCCAGAACCACCACTCCCTGTCTGTGCAACCACTCCAGACCCACATCACTACCTGTCTGTGTAACCACTCCAGACGCACAAAACTCCCTGTCTCTGTAACCACTCCAGACCCACATGATTTCCAGTCTCTGTAACCACTCCAGACCCACACCACACCCTGTCTCTGTAACCACTCCAGTCCCACACCACTCTCTCACTGTGGAACCACTCCAGACCAACACGACTCCCACTCTGTTAAACCACTCCAGTCACACACCACTCCCTGTCTCTGTAACCACTCCGGACCCACACCAATCCCTGTCTCTGTAACCACTACAGACCCACACCACTCCCTGTCTCTGTAACCACTCCGGAACCACACTACTCCCTGTCGCTGTAACCACTACAGACCCACTCCACTCCCTGTCTCTGTAACCACTCCAGTCCCACACCACTCCCTGTGTCTGTAACCACTCCAGTCCCACACCACTCCCTGTGTCTGTAACCACTCCAGTCCCACACAACTCCAGGTCTGTGTAACCACTCCAATCCCACACCACTCCATGTCTCTGTAACCGCTCCAGACCCCCACCACCCCCTGTCTCTGTACCCACTCCAGACTCACCTCACCCTATCTCTGTAACCAGTCCAGAGCCCCACCACTAGCAGTCTGTGTTACCACTCCAGACCCAAACCTCACTGTGTCTCTGTAACCACCCCATACCCACACCACTCCCTGTCTGTGTAACAACAGGAGACCCACATAACTCACTGTCTCTGTAACCGCTCCAGACCCCCACCACCCCCTGTCTCTGTACCCACTCCAGACCCACCTCACCGTATCTCTGTAACCAGTCCAGAGCCCCACCACTCCCTGTCTCTGAAACCAGTCGAGATCCCTACCACTCCCTGTCTCTGTACCCAATCCAGACCAACATCACTCACTGTCTGTGTAACCACTCCAGACCCACCACTCCCTGTCTCTGTAACCAGTCGATACCCCCACCACTCCCTGTCTCTGTAACCACTCCAGACACACACAACTCCCTATTTCTGTAACCACTCCGGACCCACACAACTCCGTCTGTGTAACCACTGTAGACCCACACCAATCCCTGTCTCTGTAACCACACCAGACCCACACCAATCCCTGCCTGTGTAACCACTCCAGACACACACAACTCCCTGTCTCTGTAACCACTCCAGACCCACACTACTCCCAGTCTCTGTAACCACTACAGACCCACATCACTCCCTGTCTGTTTAACCACTCCAGACCCACACCACTCCCTGTCTGTGTAACCACTCCAGACCCACCACTCCCTGTCTCTGTAACCAGTCGAGACCCCCACCACTCCCTGTCTCTGTAACCACTCCAGACACACACAACTCCCTATTTCTGTAACCACTCCGGACCCACAACAATCCCTGTCTCTGTAACCACTCCAGACCCACCACTCCCTGTCTCTGTAACCAGTCGAGACCCCCACCACTCCCTGTCTCTGTAACCACTCCAGACACACACAACTCCCTATTTCTGTAACCACTCCGGACCCACACCACTCCCTTTCTCTGCAACCACTCCAGTCACACACCACTCACTGTCTCTGTAACCACTCCAGACACATACGACTCCCTGTCTCTGTAATCATTCCAGACCCACCACTCCCTGTATCTGTAACCACTCCGGACCCACACCACTCCGTCTGTGTAACCACTGCAGACCCACACCACTCCCAGTCTCTGTAACCACACCAGTCCCAACCCACTCCCTGTCTCTGTAAACACTCCGGACCCACACCACTCCCAGTCTCTGTAACCACTCCAGACACACACAACTCCCTATTTCTGTAACCACTCCGGACCCACACCACTCCCTTTCTCTGCAACCACTCCAGTCACACACCACTCACTGTCTCTGTAACCACTCCAGACACATACGACTCCCTGTCTCTGTAATCATTCCAGACCCACCACTCACTGTATCTGTAACCACTCCGGACCCACACCACTCCTTGTCAGTGTAACCACTCCAGACCCACACCACTCCCTGTATCTGTAACTACTCCAGACCCACACCACTCCCTGTCTCTGTAACTACTCCAGACCCACACCACTCCCTGTCTCTGCAACCACTCCAGTCACACACCACTCCCTGTCTCTGTAACCACTCCAGACACATACGACTCTCTGTCTCTGTAATCACTCCAGACCCACCACTCCCTGTCTCTGTAACCACTCCAGACACACACAACTCCCTATTTCTGTAACCACTCCAGACCCACAACAATCCCTGTCTCTGTAACCACTCCAGACCCACCACTCCCTGTCTCTGTAACCGGTCGAGACCCCCACCACTCCCAGTCTCTGTAACCACTCCAGACACACACAACTCCCTATTTCTGTAACCACTCCGGACCCACACCACTCCCTGTCTCTGCAACCACTCCAGTCACACACCACTCCCTGTCTCTGTAACCACTCCAGACACATACGACTCTCTGTCTCTGTAATCACTCCAGACCCACCACTCCCTGTATCTGTAACCACTCCGGACCCACACCACTCCGTCTGTGTAACCACTGCAGACCCACACCACTCCCAGTCTCTGTAACCACACCAGACCCACACGAATCCCTGTCTGTGTAACCACTCCAGACACACACCACTCCCTGTCTCTGTAACTACTCCAGACCCACACCACTCCCTGTCTCTGTAACTACTCCAGACCCACACCACTCCCTGTATCTGTAACCACTCCAGACCCACACCACTCCCTGTATCTGTAACTACTCCAGACCCACACCACTCCTTGTCAGTGTAACCACTCCAGACCCACACCACTCCCTGTATCTGTAACTACTCCAGACTCACACCACTCCCTGTGTGTGTAACCACTCTAGTCCAACATCACTCCCTGTCTCTATAACCTCTAGGGACCCACAGCAATCCCTGTCTCTGTAAACGCTACAGACCCACACCACTCCCTGTCTCTGTAACCACTCCAGTCCCACACCACTCCCTGTGTCTGTAACCACTCTAGTCCAACATCACTCCCTGTCTGTGTAACCACTCCAGTCCAACACCAATCCCTGTCTCTGTAACCACTCCAGGTCCACACCACTCCCTGTCTCTGCAACCACTCCAGACACATACGACTCCCTGTCTCTGTAATCATTCCAGACCCACACTTCTCCCTGTATCTGTAACCACTCCGGACCCACACCACTCCGTCTGTGTAACCACTGTAGACCCACACCAATCCCTGTCTCTGTAACCACACTAGACCCACACCAATCCCTGCCTGTGTAACCACTCCAGACACACACAACTCCCTGTCTCTGTAACCACTCCAGACCCACACTACTCCCTGTCTGTGTAACCACTCCAGACACACACCACTCCCTGTCTCTGTAACCACTCCAGACACATACGACTCCCTGTCTCTGTAATCATTCCAGACCCACCACTCACTGTATCTGTAACCACTCCAATCCCACACCACTCCCTGTCTGTGTAACCACTCCAGACCCACCACTCCCTGTCTCTGTAACCAGTCGAGACCCACACCACTCCCTGTCTCTGTAACCACTCCAGACACACACAACTCCCTATTTCTGTAACCACTCGGGACCCACAGCAATCCCTGTCTCTGTAAACGCTACAGACCCACACCACTCCCTGTCTCTGTAACCACTCCAGTCCCACACCACTCCCTGTGTCTGTAACCACTCTAGTCCAACATCACTCCCTGTCTGTGTAACCACTCCATTCCAACACCGATCCCTGTCTCTGTAACCACTCCAGGTCCACACCACTCCCTGTCTGTGTAACCACTCCAGACCCACCACTCCCTGTCTCTGTAACCACTCCAGACACACACAACTCCCTATTTCTGTAACCACTCCGGACCCACACCACTCCCTGTCTCTGTAACCACACCAGTCCCACACCACTCCCTGTGTCTGGAACCACTCCAGACTCACACCACTCCCAGTCTCTGTAACCACTCCAGACACACACAACTCCCTATTTCTGTAACCACTCCGGACCCACAACAATCCCTGTCTCTGTAACCACTCCAGACCCACCACTCCCTGTCTCTGTAACCAGTCGAGACCCCGACCACTCCCTGTCTCTGTAACCACTCCAGACACATACGACTCCCTGTCTCTGTAATCATTCCAGACCCACCACTCACTGTATCTGTAACCACTCCGGACCCACACCACTCCTTGTCAGTGTAACCACTCCAGACCCACACCACTCCCTGTATCTGTAACTACTCCAGACCCACACCACTCCCTGTCTCTGTAACTACTCCAGACCCACACCACTCCCTGTCTCTGCAACCACTCCAGTCACACACCACTCCCTGTCTCTGTAACCACTCCAGACACATACGACTCTCTGTCTCTGTAATCACTCCAGACCCACCACTCCCTGTCTCTGTAACCACTCCAGACACACACAACTCCCTATTTCTGTAACCACTCCAGACCCACAACAATCCCTGTCTCTGTAACCACTCCAGACCCACCACTCCCTGTCTCTGTAACCGGTCGAGACCCCCACCACTCCCAGTCTCTGTAACCACTCCAGACACACACAACTCCCTATTTCTGTAACCACTCCGGACCCACACCACTCCCTGTCTCTGCAACCACTCCAGTCACACACCACTCCCTGTCTCTGTAACCACTCCAGACACATACGACTCTCTGTCTCTGTAATCACTCCAGACCCACCACTCCCGGTATCTGTAACCACTCCGGACCCACACCACTCCGTCTGTGTAACCACTGCAGACCCACACCACTCCCAGTCTCTGTAACCACACCAGACCCACACGAATCCCTGTCTGTGTAACCACTCCAGACACACACCACTCCCTGTCTCTGTAACGACTCCAGACACACACCACTCCCTGTCTCTGTAACCACTCCAGACACACACCAATCCCTGTCTGTGTAACCACTCCAGACACACACCAATCCCAGTCTCTGTACCCAATCCAGACCCACATCACTCCCTGTCTGTGTAACCACTCCAGACCAACACGACTCCCTCTCTGTGTAACCACTCCAGACCCACACGACTCCAACTCTGTTAAACCACTCCAGTCCCACACCACTCCCTGTCGCTGTAACAACTCCGGACCCACACCACTCCCTGTATCTGTAACCACTCCGGACCCACACCACTCCGTCTGTGTAACCACTGCAGACCCACACCACTCCCAGTCTCTGTAACCACACCAGACCCACACGAATCCCTGTCTGTGTAACCACTCCAGACACACACCACTCCCTGTCTCTGTAACGACTCCAGACACACACCAATCCCTGTCTGTGTAACTACTCCAGACACACACCACTCCCTGTCTCTGTAACCACACCAGTCCCACACCTCTCCCTGTGTCTGGAACCACTCCAGACTCACACCACTCCCTGTGTGTGTAACCACTCCAGACCCACACCAATCCCTGTCTGTGTAACTACTCCAGACACACACCACTCCCTGTCTCTGTAACCACACCAGTCCCACACCACTCCCTGTGTCTGGAACCACTCCAATCCCACACCACTCCCTGTGTGTGTAACCACTCCAGACCCACACCACTCCCTGTCTGTGTAACTACTCCAGACACACACAACTCCCTGTGACTGTAACCACTCCAGACTCACACCGCTCACTGTCTCTGTAACCACTCCAGACCCACACCAATACCTGTCTGTGTAACCATTCCAGAACCACCACTCCCTGTCTGTGCAACCACTCCAGACCCACATCACTACCTGTCTGTGTAACCACTCCAGACGCACAAAACTCCCTGTCTCTGTAACCACTCCAGACCCACATGATTTCCAGTCTCTGTAACCACTCCAGACCCACACCACACCCTGTCTCTGTAACCACTCCAGTCCCACACCACTCTCTCACTGTGGAACCACTCCAGACCAACACGACTCCCACTCTGTTAAACCACTCCAGTCACACACCACTCCCTGTCTCTGTAACCACTCCGGACCCACACCAATCCCTGTCTCTGTAACCACTACAGACCCACACCACTCCCTGTCTCTGTAACCACTCCGGAACCACACTACTCCCTGTCGCTGTAACCACTACAGACCCACTCCACTCCCTGTCTCTGTAACCACTCCAGTCCCACACCACTCCCTGTGTCTGTAACCACTCCAGTCCCACACCACTCCCTGTGTCTGTAACCACTCCAGTCCCACACAACTCCAGGTCTGTGTAACCACTCCAATCCCACACCACTCCATGTCTCTGTAACCGCTCCAGACCCCCACCACCCCCTGTCTCTGTACCCACTCCAGACACACCTCACCCTATCTCTGTAACCAGTCCAGAGCCCCACCACTAGCAGTCTGTGTTACCACTCCAGACCCAAACCTCACTGTGTCTCTGTAACCACCCCATACCCACACCACTCCCTGTCTGTGTAACAACAGGAGACCCACATAACTCACTGTCTCTGTAACCGCTCCAGACCCCCACCACCCCCTGTCTCTGTACCCACTCCAGACCCACCTCACCCTATCTCTGTAACCAGTCCAGAGCCCCACCACTCCCTGTCTCTGAAACCAGTCGAGATCCCTACCACTCCCTGTCTCTGTACCCAATCCAGACCAACATCACTCACTGTCTGTGTAACCACTCCAGACCCACCACTCCCTGTCTCTGTAACCAGTCGATACCCCCACCACTCCCTGTCTCTGTAACCACTCCAGACACACACAACTCCCTATTTCTGTAACCACTCCGGACCCACACCACTCCGTCTGTGTAACCACTGTAGACCCACACCAATCCCTGTCTCTGTAACCACACCAGACCCACACCAATCCCTGCCTGTGTAACCACTCCAGACACACACAACTCCCTGTCTCTGTAACCACTCCAGACCCACACTACTCCCAGTCTCTGTAACCACTACAGACCCACATCACTCCCTGTCTGTTTAACCACTCCAGACCCACACCACTCCCTGTCTGTGT
Organism: Hypanus sabinus; assembly: GCF_030144855.1. NCBI lineage: Eukaryota > Metazoa > Chordata > Chondrichthyes > Myliobatiformes > Dasyatidae > Hypanus > Hypanus sabinus. The sequence continues at coordinate 105,258,946 of NC_082717.1, read as the reverse complement.
AACCACTCCAGACCCACCACTCCCTGTCTCTGTAACCAGTCGAGACCCCCACCACTCCCTGTCTCTGTAACCACTCCAGACACACACAACTCCCTATTTCTGTAACCACTCCGGACCCACAACAATCCCTGTCTCTGTAACCACTCCAGACCCACCACTCCCTGTCTCTGTAACCAGTCGAGACCCCCACCACTCCCTGTCTCTGTAACCACTCCAGACACACACAACTCCCTATTTCTGTAACCACTCCGGACCCACACCACTCCCTTTCTCTGCAACCACTCCAGTCACACACCACTCACTGTCTCTGTAACCACTCCAGACACATACGACTCCCTGTCTCTGTAATCATTCCAGACCCACCACTCCCTGTATCTGTAACCACTCCGGACCCACACCACTCCGTCTGTGTAACCACTGCAGACCCACACCACTCCCAGTCTCTGTAACCACACCAGTCCCAACCCACTCCCTGTGTCTGTAACCACTCCAGTCCCACACCACTCCCTGTGTCTGTAACCACTCCAGTCCCACACAACTCCAGGTCTGTGTAACCACTCCAATCCCACACCACTCCATGTCTCTGTAACCGCTCCAGACCCCCACCACCCCCTGTCTCTGTACCCACTCCAGACACACCTCACCCTATCTCTGTAACCAGTCCAGAGCCCCACCACTAGCAGTCTGTGTTACCACTCCAGACCCAAACCTCACTGTGTCTCTGTAACCACCCCATACCCACACCACTCCCTGTCTGTGTAACAACAGGAGACCCACATAACTCACTGTCTCTGTAACCGCTCCAGACCCCCACCACCCCCTGTCTCTGTACCCACTCCAGACCCACCTCACCCTATCTCTGTAACCAGTCCAGAGCCCCACCACTCCCTGTCTCTGAAACCAGTCGAGATCCCTACCACTCCCTGTCTCTGTACCCAATCCAGACCAACATCACTCACTGTCTGTGTAACCACTCCAGACCCACCACTCCCTGTCTCTGTAACCAGTCGATACCCCCACCACTCCCTGTCTCTGTAACCACTCCAGACACACACAACTCCCTATTTCTGTAACCACTCCGGACCCACACCACTCCGTCTGTGTAACCACTGTAGACCCACACCAATCCCTGTCTCTGTAACCACACCAGACCCACACCAATCCCTGCCTGTGTAACCACTCCAGACACACACAACTCCCTGTCTCTGTAACCACTCCAGACCCACACTACTCCCAGTCTCTGTAACCACTACAGACCCACATCACTCCCTGTCTGTTTAACCACTCCAGACCCACACCACTCCCTGTCTGTGTAACCACTCCAGACCCACCACTCCCTGTCTCTGTAACCAGTCGAGACCCCCACCACTCCCTGTCTCTGTAACCACTCCAGACACACACAACTCCCTATTTCTGTAACCACTCCGGACCCACAACAATCCCTGTCTCTGTAACCACTCCAGACCCACCACTCCCTGTCTCTGTAACCAGTCGAGACCCCCACCACTCCCTGTCTCTGTAACCACTCCAGACACACACAACTCCCTATTTCTGTAACCACTCCGGACCCACACCACTCCCTTTCTCTGCAACCACTCCAGTCACACACCACTCACTGTCTCTGTAACCACTCCAGACACATACGACTCCCTGTCTCTGTAATCATTCCAGACCCACCACTCCCTGTATCTGTAACCACTCCGGACCCACACCACTCCGTCTGTGTAACCACTGCAGACCCACACCACTCCCAGTCTCTGTAACCACACCAGTCCCAACCCACTCCCTGTCTCTGTAAACACACCAGTTCCACACCACTCCCTGTGTCTGGAACCACTCCAATCCCACACCACTCCCTGTGTGTGTAACCACTCTAGTCCAACATCACTCCCTGTCTCTGTAACCACTCCAATCCCACACCACTCCCTGTCTGTGTAACCACTCCAGACCCACCACTCCCTGTCTCTGTAACCAGTCGAGACCCACACCACTCCCTGTCTCTGTAACCACTCCAGACACACACAACTCCCTATTTCTGTAACGACTCGGGACCCACAACAATCCCTGTCTCTGTAACCGCTACAGACCCACACCACTCCCTGTCTCTGTAACCACTCCAGTCCCACACCACTCCCAGTGTCTGTAACCACTCTAGTCCAACATCACTCCCTGTCTGTGTAACCACTCCAGTCCAACACCAATCCCTGTCTCTGTAACCACTCCAGGTCCACACCACTCCCTGTCTCTGCAACCACTCCAGACACATACGACTCCCTGTCTCTGTAATCATTCCAGACCCACACTTCTCCCTGTATCTGTAACCACTCCGGACCCACACCACTCCGTCTGTGTAACGACTGTAGACCCACAAGAATCCCTGTCTCTGTAACCACACCAGACCAACACCAATCCCTGCCTGTGTAACCACTCCAGACACACACAACTCCCTGTCTCTGTAACCACTCCAGACCCACACTACTCCCAGTCTCTGTAACCACTCCAGACCCACATCACTCCCTGTCTGTTTAACCACTCCAGACCCACACCACTCCCTGTCTGTGTAACCACTCCAGACCCACCACTCCCTGTCTCTGTAACCAGTCGAGACCCACACCACTCCCTGTCTCTGTAACCACTCCAGACACACACAACTCCCTATTTCTGTAACCACTCCGGACCCACAACAATCCCTGTCTCTGTAACCACTCCAGACCCACCACTCCCTGTCTCTGTAACCAGTCGAGACCCCCACCACTCCCTGTCTCTGTAACCACTCCAGTCCCACACCACTCTCTCACTGTGGAACCACTCCAGACCAACACGACTCCCACTCTGTTAAACCACTCCAGTCCCACACCACTCCCTCTCTCTATAACCACTCCGGACCCACACCAATCCCTGTCTCTGTAACCACTACAGACCCACACCAATCCCTGTCTCTGTAACCACTACAGACCCACACTACTCCCTGTCTCTGTAACCACTACAGACCCACACCACTCCCTGTCTCTGTAACCACTCCAGACCCACTTCACACTATCTCTGTAACCAGTCCAGAGCCCCACCACTAGCAGTCTCTGTTACCACTCCAGACCCACACCTCACTGTGTCTCTGTAACCACCCCAGACCCCCACCACTCCCTGTCTCTGTAACCACTCCAGACACACACAACTCCCTATTTCTGTAACCACTCCGGACCCACACCACTCCCTGTCTCTGTAACCACTCCAGACACATACGACTCCCTGTCTCTGTAATCATTCCAGACCCACCACTCCCTGTATCTGTAACCACTCCGGACCCACACCACTCCGTCTGTGTAACCACTGCAGACCCACACCACTCCCAGTCTCTGTAACCACACCAGTCCAACACCACTCCCTGTGTCTGGAACCACTCCAATCCCACACCACTCCCTGTGTGTGTAACCACTCCACTCCCACACCACTCCCTGACTGTGTAACCACTCCACTCCCACACCACTCCTTGTCAGTGTAACCACTCCAGACCGACACCACTCCCTGTCTCTGTAACCAGTCGAGACCCCCACCAATCCCTGTCTCTGTACCCAATCCAGACCCACACCAATCCCTGTCTCTGTAACCACTACAGACCCACACCACTCCCTGTCTCTATAACCACTCCAGTCCCACACCACTCCCAGTGTCTGTAACCACTCCAATCCCACACCACTCCCTGTCTGTGTAACCACTCCAGACCCACCACTCCCTGTCTCTGTAACCAGTCGAGACCCACACCACTCCCTGTCTCTGTAACCACTCCAGACACACACAACTCCCTATTTCTGTAACGACTCGGGACCCACAACAATCCCTGTCTCTGTAACCGCTACAGACCCACACCACTCCCTGTCTCTGTAACCACTCCAGTCCCACACCACTCCCAGTGTCTGTAACCACTCTAGTCCAACATCACTCCCTGTCTGTGTAACCACTCCAGTCCAACACCAATCCCTGTCTCTGTAACCACTCCAGGTCCACACCACTCCCTGTCTCTGCAACCACTCCAGACACATACGACTCCCTGTCTCTGTAATCATTCCAGACCCACACTTCTCCCTGTATCTGTAACCACTCCGGACCCACACCACTCCGTCTGTGTAACGACTGTAGACCCACAAGAATCCCTGTCTCTGTAACCACACCAGACCAACACCAATCCCTGCCTGTGTAACCACTCCAGACACACACAACTCCCTGTCTCTGTAACCACTCCAGACCCACACTACTCCCAGTCTCTGTAACCACTCCAGACCCACATCACTCCCTGTCTGTTTAACCACTCCAGACCCACACCACTCCCTGTCTGTGTAACCACTCCAGACCCACCACTCCCTGTCTCTGTAACCAGTCGAGACCCACACCACTCCCTGTCTCTGTAACCACTCCAGACACACACAACTCCCTATTTCTGTAACCACTCCGGACCCACAACAATCCCTGTCTCTGTAACCACTCCAGACCCACCACTCCCTGTCTCTGTAACCAGTCGAGACCCCCACCACTCCCTGTCTCTGTAACCACTCCAGTCCCACACCACTCTCTCACTGTGGAACCACTCCAGACCAACACGACTCCCACTCTGTTAAACCACTCCAGTCCCACACCACTCCCTCTCTCTATAACCACTCCGGACCCACACCAATCCCTGTCTCTGTAACCACTACAGACCCACACCAATCCCTGTCTCTGTAACCACTACAGACCCACACTACTCCCTGTCTCTGTAACCACTACAGACCCACACCACTCCCTGTCTCTGTAACCACTCCAGACCCACTTCACACTATCTCTGTAACCAGTCCAGAGCCCCACCACTAGCAGTCTCTGTTACCACTCCAGACCCACACCTCACTGTGTCTCTGTAACCACCCCAGACCCCCACCACTCCCTGTCTCTGTAACCACTCCAGACACACACAACTCCCTATTTCTGTAACCACTCCGGACCCACACCACTCCCTGTCTCTGTAACCACTCCAGACACATACGACTCCCTGTCTCTGTAATCATTCCAGACCCACCACTCCCTGTATCTGTAACCACTCCGGACCCACACCACTCCGTCTGTGTAACCACTGCAGACCCACACCACTCCCAGTCTCTGTAACCACACCAGTCCAACACCACTCCCTGTGTCTGGAACCACTCCAATCCCACACCACTCCCTGTGTGTGTAACCACTCCACTCCCACACCACTCCCTGACTGTGTAACCACTCCACTCCCACACCACTCCTTGTCAGTGTAACCACTCCAGACCCACACCACTCCCTGTCTCTGTAACCAGTCGAGACCCCCACCAATCCCTGTCTCTGTACCCAATCCAGACCCACACCAATCCCTGTCTCTGTAACCACTACAGACCCACACCACTCCCTGTCTCTGTAACCACTCCAGTCCCACACCACTCCCAGTGTCTGTAACCACTCCAGTCCCACACCACTCCTTGTCAGTGTAACCACACCAGACCCACACCACTCCCTGTCTCTGTAACCACTCCAGACACATACGACTCCCTGTCTCTGTAATCATTCCAGACCCACCACTCACTGTATCTGTAACCATTCCAGACCCACACCACTCCTTGTCAGTGTAACCACTCCAGACCCACACCACTCCCTGTCTCTGTAACTACTCCAGACCCACACCACTCCCTGTCTCTGTAACTACTCCAGTCCCACACCACTCCCTGTGTCTGTAACCACTACAGACCCACACCACTCCCTGTCTCTGTAACCACTCCAGTCCCACACCACTCCCTGTGTCTGTAACCACTCCACTCCCACACCACTCCTTGTCAGTGTAACCACACCAGACCCACACCACTCACTGTCTCTGTAACCACTACAGACCCACACCACTCCGTGTCTCTGAAACCACTCCACTCCCACACCACTCCTTGTCAGTGTAACCACTCCAGACCCACACCACTCCCTGTCTCTGTAACCACTACAGACCCACACCACTCCCTGTCTCTGTAACCACTCCAGTCCCACACCACTCCCTGTGTCTGTAACCACTCCACTCCCACACCACTCCTTGTCAGTGTAACCACACCAGACCCACACCACTCCCTGTCTCTGTAACCACTCCAGACCCACACCACTCCCTGTCTCTGTAATCATTCCAGACCCACCACTCGCTGTATCTGTAACCACTCCGGACCCACACCACTCCTTGTCAGTGTAACCACTCCAGACACACACCACTCCCTGTATCTGTAACTACTCCAGATCCACACCACTTGCTGTCTCTGTAACTACTCCAGACCCACACCACTCCCTGTGTGTGTAACCACACCAGTCACACACCACTCCCTGTCAGTGTAACCACTCCAGACACACACCACTCCCTGTCTCTGTAACCACTCCAGTCCCACACCACTCCCTGTCAGTGTAACCACACCAGACACACACCACTCCCTGTCTCTGTAACCACTCCAATCCCACACCACTCCTTGTCAGTGTAACCACTCCAGACCCACACCACTCCCTGTCAGTGTAACCACTCCAGACACACACCACTCCCTGTCTCTGTAACCACTCCAGACACATACGACTCCCTGTCTCTGTAATCATTCCAGACCCACCACTCACTGTATCTGTAACCACTCCGGACCCACACCACTCCTTGTCAGTGTAACCACTCCAGACCCTTACCACTCCCTGTGTCTGTTACCACTCTAGTCCAACATCACTCCCTGTCTCTGTAACCACTCCAGGTCCACACCACTCCCTGTCTCTGTAACCACTCCAGACACACACAACTCCCTATTTCTGTAACCACTCCGGACCCACAACAATCCCTGTCTCTGTAACCACTCCAGACCCACCACTCCCTGTCTCTGTAACCAGTCGAGACCCCCACCACTCCCTGTCTCTGTAACCACTCCAGACACACACAACTCCCTATTTCTGTAACCACTCCGGACCCACACCACTCCCTGTCTCTGCAACCACTCCAGTCACACAACACTCCCTGTCTCTGTAACCACTCCAGACACATACGACTCCCTGTCTCTGTAATCATTCCTGACCCACCACTCCCTGTATCTGTAACCACTCCGGACCCACACCACTCCGTCTGTGTAACCACTGCAGACCCACACCACTCCCAGTCTGTGTAACCACTCCAGACACACACCACTCCCTGTCTCTGTAACGACTCCAGACACACACCACTCCCTGTCTCTGTAACCACTCCAGACTCACACCAATCCCTGTCTGTGTAACCACTCCAGACACACACCACTCCCAGTCTCTGTACCCAATCCAGACCCACATCACTCCCTGTCTGTGTAACCACTCCAGACCAACACGACTCCCTCTCTGTGTAACCACTCCAGACCCACACGACTCCAACTCTGTTAAACCACTCCAGTCCCACACCACTCCCTGTCGCTGTAACAACTCCGGACCCACAACATTCCCTGTCTCTGTAAACACTCCGGACCCACACCACTCCCTGTCTCGGTAATCACCACAGACCCACACCACTCCCTGTCTCTGTAACCACACCAGTCCCACACCACTCCCTGTGTCTGGAACCACTCCAGACTCACACCACTCCCTGTGTGTGTAACCACTCCAGACCCACACCAATCCCTGTCTGTGTAACTACTCCAGACACACACCACTCCCTGTCTCTGTAACCACACCAGTCCCACACCACTCCCTGTGTCTGGAACCACTCCAATCCCACACCACTCCCTCTGTGTGTAACCACTCCAGACCCACACCACTCCCTCTGTGTGTAACCACTCCAGACCCACACCACTCCCTATCTGTGTAACTACTCCAGCCACACACAACTCCCTGTGACTGTAACCACTCCAGACCCACATCACTACCTGTCTGTGTAACCACTCCAGACGCACAAAACTCCCTGTCTCTGTAACCACTGCAGACCAACATGATTTCCAGTTTCTGTAACCACTCCAGACCGACACCACACCCTGTCTCTGTAACCACTCCAGTCCCACACCACTCTCTCACTGTGGAACCACTCCAGACCAACACGACTCCCACTCTGTTAAACCACTGCAGTCCCACACCACTCCCTGTCTCTGTAACCACTCCGGACCAACACCAATCCCTGTCTCTGTAACCACTACAGACCCACACCACTCCCTGTCTCTGTAACCACTCCGGAACCACACTACTCCCTGTCGCTGTAACCACTACAGACCCACACCACTCCCTGTCTCTGTAACCACTCCAGTCCCACACCACTCCCTGTGTCTGTAACCACTCCAGTCCCACACCACTCCCTGTGTCTGTAACCAATCCAGTCCCACACAACTCCAGGTCTGTGTAACCACTCCAATCCCACACCACTCCATGTCTCTGTAACCGCTCCAGACCCCCACCACCCCCTGTCTCTGTACCCACTCCAGACCCACCTCACCCTATCTCTGTAACCAGTCCAGAGCCCCACCACTAGCAGTCTGTGTTACCACTCCAGACCCACACCTCACTATGTCTCTGTAACCACCCCAGACCCACACCACTCCCTGTCTGTGTAACAACAGGAGACCCACATAACTCCCTGTCTCTGTAACCGCTCCAGACCCCCACCACCCCCTGTCTCTGTACCCACTCCAGACCCACCTCACCCTATCTCTGTAACCAGTCCAGAGCCCCACCACTCCCTGTCTCTGAAACCAGTCGAGATCCCTACCACTCCCTGTCTCTGTACCCAATCCAGACCCACATCACTCACTGTCTGTGTAACCACTCCAGACCCACCACTCCCTGTCTCTGTAACCAGTCGAGACCCCCACCACTCCCTGTCTCTGTAACCACTCCAGACACACACAACTCCCTATTTCTGTAACCACTCCGGACCCACACCACTCCGTCTGTGTAACCACTGTAGACCCACACCAATCCCTGTCTCTGTAACCACACCAGACCCACACCAATCCCTGCCTGTGTAACCACTCCAGACACACACAACTCCCAGTCTCTGTAACCACTCCAGACCCACATCACTCCCTGTCTGTTTAACCACTCCAGACCCACACCACTCCCTGTCTGTGTAACCAGTCCAGACCCACCACTCTCTGTCTCTGTAACCAGTCGAGACCCCCACCACTCCCTGTCTCTGTAACCACTCCAGACACACACAACTCCCTATTTCTGTAACCACTCCGGACCCACAACAATCCCTGTCTCTGTAACCACACCAGACCCACCACTCCCTGTCTCTGTAACCAGTCGAGACCCCCACCACTCCCTGTCTCTGTAACCACTCCAGACACACACAACTCCCTATTTCTGTAACCACTCCGGACCCACACCACTCCCTGTCTCTGCAACCACTCCAGTCACACACCACTCCCTGTCTCTGTAACCACTCCAGACACATACGACTCCCTGTCTCTGTAATCATTCCAGACCCACCACTCCCTGTATCTGTAACCACTCCGGACCCACACCACTCCGTCTGTGTAACCACTGCAGACCCACACCACTCACAGTCTCTGTAACCACACCAGTCCCACACCACTCCCTGTCTCTGTAACCACACCAGTCCCACACCACTCCCTGTGTGTGTAACCACTCTAGTCCAACATCACTCCCTGTCTCTGTAACCACTCCAATCCCACACCACTCCCTGTCTGTGTAACCACTCCAGACCCACCACTCCCTGTCTCTGTAACCAGTCGAGACCCACACCACTCCCTGTCTCTGTAACCACTCCAGACACACACAACTCCCTATTTCTGTAACCTCTCGGGACCCACAACAATCCCTGTCTCTGTAACCGCTACAGACCCACACCACTCCCTGTCTCTGTAACCACTCCAGTCCCACACCACTCCCTGTGTCTGTAACCACTCTAGTCCAACATCAATCCCTGTCTGTGTAACCACTCCAGTCCAACACCAATCCCTGTCTCTGTAACCACTCCAGGTCCACACCACTCCCTGTCTCTGCAACCACTCCAGACACATACGACTCCCTGTCTCTGTAATCATTCCAGACCCACACTTCTCCCTGTATCTATAACCACTCCGGACCCACACGACTCCGTCTGTGTAACCACTGTAGACCCACACCAATCCCTGTCTCTGTAACCACACCAGACCCACACCAATCCCTGCCTGTGTAACCACTCCAGACTCACACAACTCCCTGTCTCTGTAACCACTCCAGACCCACACTACTCCCAGTCTCTGTAACCACTCCAGACCCACCACTCCCTGTCTCTGTAACCAGTCGAGACCCCGACCACTCCCTGTCTCTGTAACCACTCCAGTCCCACACCACTCTCTTACTGTGGAACCACTCCAGACCAACACGACTCCCACTCTGTTAAACCACTCCAGTCCCACACCACTCCCTCTCTCTGTAACCACTCCGGACCCACACCAATCCCTGTCTCTGTAACCACTACAGACCCACACCACTCCCTGTCTCTGTAACCACTCCGGAACCACACTACTCCCTGTCTCTGTAACCACTACAGACCCACACCACTCCCTGTCTCTGTAACCACTCCAGACCCACCTCACCCTATCTCTGTAACCAGTCCAGAGCCCCACCACTAGCAGTCTGTGTTACCACTCCAGACCCACACCTCACTGTGTCTCTGTAACCACTCCAGACCCACACCTCTCCCTGTCTCTGTCACCACTCCAGAACCACAGCACTAGCAGACTGTGTTACCACTCCAGACCCACACCTCACTGTGTCTCTGTAACCACCCCAGACCCACACCACTCCCTGTCTGTGTAACAACAGGAGACCCACATAACTCCCTGTCTCTGTAACCGCTCCAGACCCCCAGCATCCCCTGTCTCTGTACCCACTCCAGACCCACCTCACCCTATCTCTGTAACCAGTCCAGAGCCACACCACTCCCTGTCTCTGAAACCAGTCGAGATCCCTACCACTCCCTGTCTCTGTACACAATCCAGACCCACATCACTCACTGTCTGTGTAACCACTCCAGACCCACCACTCCCTGTCTCTGTAACCAGTCGAGACCCCCACCACTCCCTGTCTCTGTAATCACTCCAGACACACACAACTCCCTATTTCTGTAACCACTCGGGACCCACAGCAATCCCTGTCTCTGTAACCGCTACAGACCCACACCACTCCCTGTCTCTGTAACCACTCCAGTCCCACACCACTCCCTCTCTCTGTAACCACTCCAGACACACACAACTCCCTATTTCTGTAACCACTCCAGACACACAGCAATCCCTGTCTCTGTAACCGCTACAGACCCACACCACTCCCTGTCTCTGTAACCAGTCGAGACCCACACCACTCCCTGTCTCTGTAACCACTCCAGACACACACAACTCCCTATTTCTGTAACCACTCGGGACCCACAGCAATCCCTGTATCTGTAACCACTCCAGTCCCACACCACTCCCTGTGTCTGTAACCACTCTAGTCCAACATCACTCCCTGTCTGTGTAACCACTCCAGTCCAACACCAATCCCTGTCTCTGTAACCACTCCAAGTCCACACTACTCCCTGTCTCTGCAACCACTCCAGACACATACGACTCCCTGTCTCTGTAATCATTCCAGACCCACACTTCTCCCTGTATCTGTAACCACTCCGGACCCACACCACCCCGTCTGTGTAACCACTGTAGACCCACACCAATCCCTATCTCTGTAACCACACCAGACCCACACCAATCCCTGCCTGGGTAACCACTCCAGACACACACAACTCCCTGTCTCTGTAACCACTCCAGACCCACACTACTCCCAGTCTCTGTAACCACTCCAGACCCACATCACTCCCTGTCTGTTTAACCACTCCAGACCCACACCACTCCCTGTCTGTGTAACCACACCAGACCCACATCACTCCCTGTCTCTGTAACCACTCCAGTCCCACACCACTCCCTGTGTCTGTAACCACTCCACTCCCACACCACTCCTTGTCAGTGTAACCACACCAGACCCACACCACTCACTGTCTCTGTAACCACTACAGACCCACACCACTCCGTGTCTCTGAAACCACTCCACTCCCACACCACTCCTTGTCAGTGTAACCACTCCAGACCCACACCACTCCCTGTCTCTGTAACCACTACAGACCCACACCACTCCCTGTCTCTGTAACCACTCCAGTCCCACACCACTCCCTGTGTCTGTAACCACTCCACTCCCACACCACTCCTTGTCAGTGTAACCACACCAGACCCACACCACTCCCTGTCTCTGTAACCACTCCAGACCCACACCACTCCCTGTCTCTGTAATCATTCCAGACCCACCACTCGCTGTATCTGTAACCACTCCGGACCCACACCACTCCTTGTCAGTGTAACCACTCCAGACACACACCACTCCCTGTATCTGTAACTACTCCAGATCCACACCACTTGCTGTCTCTGTAACTACTCCAGACCCACACCACTCCCTGTGTGTGTAACCACACCAGTCACACACCACTCCCTGTCAGTGTAACCACTCCAGACACACACCACTCCCTGTCTCTGTAACCACTCCAGTCCCACACCACTCCCTGTCAGTGTAACCACACCAGACACACACCACTCCCTGTCTCTGTAACCACTCCAATCCCACACCACTCCTTGTCAGTGTAACCACTCCAGACCCACACCACTCCCTGTCAGTGTAACCACTCCAGACACACACCACTCCCTGTCTCTGTAACCACTCCAGACACATACGACTCCCTGTCTCTGTAATCATTCCAGACCCACCACTCACTGTATCTGTAACCACTCCGGACCCACACCACTCCTTGTCAGTGTAACCACTCCAGACCCTTACCACTCCCTGTGTCTGTTACCACTCTAGTCCAACATCACTCCCTGTCTCTGTAACCACTCCAGGTCCACACCACTCCCTGTCTCTGTAACCACTCCAGACACACACAACTCCCTATTTCTGTAACCACTCCGGACCCACAACAATCCCTGTCTCTGTAACCACTCCAGACCCACCACTCCCTGTCTCTGTAACCAGTCGAGACCCCCACCACTCCCTGTCTCTGTAACCACTCCAGACACACACAACTCCCTATTTCTGTAACCACTCCGGACCCACACCACTCCCTGTCTCTGCAACCACTCCAGTCACACAACACTCCCTGTCTCTGTAACCACTCCAGACACATACGACTCCCTGTCTCTGTAATCATTCCTGACCCACCACTCCCTGTATCTGTAACCACTCCGGACCCACACCACTCCGTCTGTGTAACCACTGCAGACCCACACCACTCCCAGTCTGTGTAACCACTCCAGACACACACCACTCCCTGTCTCTGTAACGACTCCAGACACACACCACTCCCTGTCTCTGTAACCACTCCAGACTCACACCAATCCCTGTCTGTGTAACCACTCCAGACACACACCACTCCCAGTCTCTGTACCCAATCCAGACCCACATCACTCCCTGTCTGTGTAACCACTCCAGACCAACACGACTCCCTCTCTGTGTAACCACTCCAGACCCACACGACTCCAACTCTGTTAAACCACTCCAGTCCCACACCACTCCCTGTCGCTGTAACAACTCCGGACCCACAACATTCCCTGTCTCTGTAAACACTCCGGACCCACACCACTCCCTGTCTCGGTAATCACCACAGACCCACACCACTCCCTGTCTCTGTAACCACACCAGTCCCACACCACTCCCTGTGTCTGGAACCACTCCAGACTCACACCACTCCCTGTGTGTGTAACCACTCCAGACCCACACCAATCCCTGTCTGTGTAACTACTCCAGACACACACCACTCCCTGTCTCTGTAACCACACCAGTCCCACACCACTCCCTGTGTCTGGAACCACTCCAATCCCACACCACTCCCTCTGTGTGTAACCACTCCAGACCCACACCACTCCCTCTGTGTGTAACCACTCCAGACCCACACCACTCCCTATCTGTGTAACTACTCCAGCCACACACAACTCCCTGTGACTGTAACCACTCCAGACCCACATCACTACCTGTCTGTGTAACCACTCCAGACGCACAAAACTCCCTGTCTCTGTAACCACTGCAGACCAACATGATTTCCAGTCTCTGTAACCACTCCAGACCGACACCACACCCTGTCTCTGTAACCACTCCAGTCCCACACCAATCTCACTGTGGAACCACTCCAGACCAACACGACTCCCACTCTGTTAAACCACTGCAGTCCCACACCACTCCCTGTCTCTGTAACCACTCCGGACCCACACCAATCCCTGTCTCTGTAACCACTACAGACCCACACCACTCCCTGTCTCTGTAACCACTCCGGAACCACACTACTCCCTGTCGCTGTAACCACTACAGACCCACACCACTCCCTGTCTCTGTAACCACTCCAGTCCCACACCACTCCCTGTGTCTGTAACCACTCCAGTCCCACACCACTCCCTGTGTCTGTAACCAATCCAGTCCCACACAACTCCAGGTCTGTGTAACCACTCCAATCCCACACCACTCCAAGTCTCTGTAACCGCTCCAGACCCCCACCACCCCCTGTCTCTGTACCCACTCCAGACCCACCTCACCCTATCTCTGTAACCAGTCCAGAGCCCCACCACTAGCAGTCTGTGTTACCACTCCAGACCCACACCTCACTATGTCTCTGTAACCACCCCAGACCCACACCACTCCCTGTCTGTGTAACAACAGGAGACCCACATAACTCCCTGTCTCTGTAACCGCTCCAGACCCCCACCACCCCCTGTCTCTGTACCCACTCCAGACCCACCTCACCCTATCTCTGTAACCAGTCCAGAGCCCCACCACTCCCTGTCTCTGAAACCAGTCGAGATCCCTACCACTCCCTGTCTCTGTACCCAATCCAGACCCACATCACTCACTGTCTGTGTAACCACTCCAGACCCACCACTCCCTGTCTCTGTAACCAGTCGAGACCCCCACCACTCCCTGTCTCTGTAACCACTCCAGACACACACAACTCCCTATTTCTGTAACCACTCCGGACCCACACCACTCCGTCTGTGTAACCACTGTAGACCCACACCAATCCCTGTCTCTGTAACCACACCAGACCCACACCAATCCCTGCCTGTGTAACCACTCCAGACACACACAACTCCCAGTCTCTGTAACCACTCCAGACCCACATCACTCCCTGTCTGTTTAACCACTCCAGACCCACACCACTCCCTGTCTGTGTAACCAGTCCAGACCCACCACTCTCTGTCTCTGTAACCAGTCGAGACCCCCACCACTCCCTGTCTCTGTAACCACTCCAGACACACACAACTCCCTATTTCTGTAACCACTCCGGACCCACAACAATCCCTGTCTCTGTAACCACACCAGACCCACCACTCCCTGTCTCTGTAACCAGTCGAGACCCCCACCACTCCCTGTCTCTGTAACCACTCCAGACACACACAACTCCCTATTTCTGTAACCACTCCGGACCCACACCACTCCCTGTCTCTGCAACCACTCCAGTCACACACCACTCCCTGTCTCTGTAACCACTCCAGACACATACGACTCCCTGTCTCTGTAATCATTCCAGACCCACCACTCCCTGTATCTGTAACCACTCCGGACCCACACCACTCCGTCTGTGTAACCACTGCAGACCCACACCACTCACAGTCTCTGTAACCACACCAGTCCCACACCACTCCCTGTCTCTGTAACCACACCAGTCCCACACCACTCCCTGTGTGTGTAACCACTCTAGTCCAACATCACTCCCTGTCTCTGTAACCACTCCAATCCCACACCACTCCCTGTCTGTGTAACCACTCCAGACCCACCACTCCCTGTCTCTGTAACCAGTCGAGACCCACACCACTCCCTGTCTCTGTAACCACTCCAGACACACACAACTCCCTATTTCTGTAACCTCTCGGGACCCACAACAATCCCTGTCTCTGTAACCGCTACAGACCCACACCACTCCCTGTCTCTGTAACCACTCCAGTCCCACACCACTCCCTGTGTCTGTAACCACTCTAGTCCAACATCAATCCCTGTCTGTGTAACCACTCCAGTCCAACACCAATCCCTGTCTCTGTAACCACTCCAGGTCCACACCACTCCCTGTCTCTGCAACCACTCCAGACACATACGACTCCCTGTCTCTGTAATCATTCCAGACCCACACTTCTCCCTGTATCTATAACCACTCCGGACCCACACGACTCCGTCTGTGTAACCACTGTAGACCCACACCAATCCCTGTCTCTGTAACCACACCAGACCCACACCAATCCCTGCCTGTGTAACCACTCCAGACTCACACAACTCCCTGTCTCTGTAACCACTCCAGACCCACACTACTACCAGTCTCTGTAACCACTCCAGACCCAACACTCCCTGTCTCTGTAACCAGTCGAGACCCCGACCACTCCCTGTCTCTGTAACCACTCCAGTCCCACACCACTCTCTTACTGTGGAACCACTCCAGACCAACACGACTCCCACTCTGTTAAACCACTCCAGTCCCACACCACTCCCTCTCTCTGTAACCACTCCGGACCCACACCAATCCCTGTCTCTGTAACCACTACAGACCCACACCACTCCCTGTCTCTGTAACCACTCCGGAACCACACTACTCCCTGTCTCTGTAACCACTACAGACCCACACCACTCCCTGTCTCTGTAACCACTCCAGACCCACCTCACCCTATCTCTGTAACCAGTCCAGAGCCCCACCACTAGCAGTCTGTGTTACCACTCCAGACCCACACCTCACTGTGTCTCTGTAACCACTCCAGACCCACACCTCTCCCTGTCTCTGTCACCACTCCAGAACCACAGCACTAGCAGACTGTGTTACCACTCCAGACCCACACCTCACTGTGTCTCTGTAACCACCCCAGACCCACACCACTCCCTGTCTGTGTAACAACAGGAGACCCACATAACTCCCTGTCTCTGTAACCGCTCCAGACCCCCACCATCCCCTGTCTCTGTACCCACTCCAGACCCACCTCACCCTATCTCTGTAACCAGTCCAGAGCCACACCACTCCCTGTCTCTGAAACCAGTCGAGATCCCTACCACTCCCTGTCTCTATACACAATCCAGACCCACATCACTCACTGTCTGTGTAACCACTCCAGACCCACCACTCCCTGTCTCTGTAACCAGTCGAGACCCCCACCACTCCCTGTCTCTGTAATCACTCCAGACACACACAACTCCCTATTTCTGTAACCACTCGGGACCCACAGCAATCCCTGTCTCTGTAACCGCTACAGACCCACACCACTCCCTGTCTCTGTAACCACTCCAGTCCCACACCACTCCCTCTCTCTGTAACCACTCCAGACACACACAACTCCCTATTTCTGTAACCACTCCAGACACACAGCAATCCCTGTCTCTGTAACCGCTACAGACCCACACCACTCCCTGTCTCTGTAACCAGTCGAGACCCACACCACTCCCTGTCTCTGTAACCACTCCAGACACACACAACTCCCTATTTCTGTAACCACTCGGGACCCACAGCAATCCCTGTATCTGTAACCACTCCAGTCCCACACCACTCCCTGTGTCTGTAACCACTCTAGTCCAACATCACTCCCTGTCTGTGTAACCACTCCAGTCCAACACCAATCCCTGTCTCTGTAACCACTCCAAGTCCACACTACTCCCTGTCTCTGCAACCACTCCAGACACATACGACTCCCTGTCTCTGTAATCATTCCAGACCCACACTTCTCCCTGTATCTGTAACCACTCCGGACCCACACCACTCCGTCTGTGTAACCACTGTAGACCCACACCAATCCCTATCTCTGTAACCACACCAGACCCACACCAATCCCTGCCTGGGTAACCACTCCAGACACACACAACTCCCTGTCTCTGTAACCACTCCAGACCCACACTACTCCCAGTCTCTGTAACCACTCCAGACCCACATCACTCCCTGTCTGTTTAACCACTCCAGACCCACACCACTCCCTGTCTGTGTAACCACACCAGACCCACATCACTCCCTGTCTGTGTAACCACTCCAGACCCACCACTCCCTGTCTCTGTAACCAGTCGAGACCCCCACCACTCCCTGTCTCGGTAACCACTCCAGACACACACAACTCCCTATTTCTGTAACCACTCCGGACCCACAACAATCCCTGTCTCTGTAACCACTCCAGACCCACCACTCCCTGTCTCTGTAACCAGTCGAGACCCCCACCACTCCCTGTCTCTGTAACCACTCCAGACACACACCACTCCCTGTCTCTGTAACCACTCCAGTCACACACCACTCCCTGTCTCTGTAACCACTCCAGACACATACGACTCCCTGTCCCTGTAATCATTCCAGACCCACCACTCCCTGTATCTGTAACCACTCCGGACCCACACCACTCCGTCTGTGTAACCACTGCAGACCCACACCACTCCCAGTCTCTGTAACCACTCCAGTCCCACACCACTCTCTGTCGGTGTAACCATTCCACTCCCACACCACTCCTTGTCAGTGTAACCACTCCAGACCCACACCACTCCCTGTCTCTGTAACCACTCCAGACACATACGACTCCCTGTCTCTGGAATCATTCCAGACCCACCACTCCCTGTCTCTGTAACCACTCCAGTCCCACACCACTCCCTGTGTCTGTAACCACTCCAGTCCCACACCACTCCTTGTCAGTGTAACCACACCAGACCCACACCACTCCCTGTCTCTGTAACCACTCCAGACACATACGACTCCCTGTCTCTGTAATCATTCCAGACCCACCACTCACTGTATCTGTAACCACTCCGGACCCACACCACTCCTTGTCAGTGTAACCACTCCAGACCCACACCACTCCCTGTCTCTGTAACCACTCCACTCCCACACCACTCCCTGTCTCTGTAACTACTCCAGTCCCACACCACTCCCTGTGTCTGTAACCACTACAGACCCACACCACTCCCTGTCTCTGTAACCACTCCAGACCCACCTCACCCTATCTCTGTAACCAGTCCAGAGACCCACCACTAGCAGTCTGTGTTACCACTCCAGACCCACACCTCACTGTGTCTCTGTAACCACTCCAGACCCACACCTCTCCCTGTCTCTGTCACCACTCCAGAACCACAGCACTAGCAGTCTGTGTTACCACTCCAGACCCACACCTCACTGTGTCTCTGTAACCACCCCAGACCCACACCACTCCCTGTCTGTGTAACAACAGGAGACCCACATAACTTCCTGTCTCTGTAACCGCTCCAGACCCCCACCACCCCCTGTCTCTGTACCCACTCCAGACCCACCTCACCCTATCTCTGTAACCAGTCCAGAGCCCCACCACTCCCTGTCTCTGAAACCAGTCGAGATCCCTACCACTCCCTGTCTCTGTACCCAATCCAGACCCACATCACTCACTGTCTGTGTAACCACTCCAGACCCACCACTCCCTGTCTCTGTAACCAGTCGAGACCCCCACCACTCCCTGTCTCTGTAATCACTCCAGACACACACAACTCCCTATTTCTGTAACCACTCGGGACCCACAGCAATCCCTGTCTCTGTAACCGCTACAGACCCACACCACTCCCTGTCTCTGTAACCACTCCAGTCCCACACCACTCCCTCTCTCTGTAACCACTCCAGACACACACAACTCCCTATTTCTGTAACCACTCCAGACACACAGCAATCCCTGTCTCTGTAACCGCTACAGACCCACACCACTCCCTGTCTCTGTAACTACTCCAGACCCACACCACTCCCTGTGTGTGTAACCACTCCAGTCACACACCACTCCCTGTCAGTGTAACCACTCCAGACACACACCACTCCCTGTCTCTGTAACCACTCCAGTCCCACACCACTCCCTGTCAGTGTAACCACTCCAGACACACACCACTCCCTGTCTCTGTAACCACTCCAGTCCCACACCACTCTCTGTCTGTGTAACCACTCCAGAACAACACCACTCCATCTCTGTGGAACCACTCCAGTCCAACACGACTCCCACTCTGTTAAACCACTCCAGACCCACACCACACCCTGTCTCTGTAACCACTCCAGTCCCACACCACTCTCTGTCGGTGTAACCACTCCACTCCCACACCACTCCTTGTCAGTGTAACCACTCCAGACCCACACCACTCCCTGTCTCTGTAACCACTCCAGACACATACGACTCCCTGTCTCTGTAATCATTCCAGACCCACCACTCACTGTATCTGTAACCACTCCGGACCCACACCACTCCTTGTCAGTGTAACCACTCCAGACCCACACCACTCCCTGTATCTGTAACTACTCCAGACTCACACCACTCCCTGTGTGTGTAACCACTCTAGTCCAACATCACTCCCTGTCTCTGTAACCACTCCAATCCCACACCACTCCCTGTCTGTGTAACCACTCCAGACCCACCACTCCCTGTCTCTGTAACCAGTCGAGACCCACACCACTCCCTGTCTCTGTAACCACTCCAGACACACACAACTCCCTATTTCTGTAACCACTCGGGACCCACAGCAATCCCTGTCTCTGTAACCACTCCAGTCCCACACCACTCCCTGTGTCTGTAACCACTCTAGTCCAACATCACACCCTGTCTCTGTAACCACTCCAGTCCAACACCAATCCCTGTCTCTGTAACCACTCCAGGTCCACACTACTCCCTGTCTCTGCAACCACTCCAGACACATACGACTCCCTGTCTCTGTAATCATTCCAGACCCACACTTCTCCCTGTATCTGTAACCACTCCGGACCCACACCACTCCGTCTGTGTAACCACTGTAGACCCACACCAATCCCTGTCTCTGTAACCACACCAGACCCACACCAATCCCTGCCTGTGTAACCACTCCAGACACACACAACTCCCTGTCTCTGTAACCACTCCAGACCCACACTACTCCCAGTCTCTGTAACCACTCCAGACCCACATCACTCCCTGTCTGTTTAACCACTCCAGACCCACACCACTCCCTGTCTGTGTAACCACACCAGACCCACATCACTCCCTGTCTGTATAACCACTCCAGACCCACCACTCCCTGTCTCTGTAACCAGTCGAGACCCCCACCACTCCCTGTCTCGGTAACCACTCCAGACACACACAACTCCCTATTTCTGTAACCACTCCGGACCCACAACAATCCCTGTCTCTGTAACCACTCCAGACCCACCACTCCCTGTCTCTGTAACCAGTCGAGACCCCCACCACTCCCTGTCTCTGTAACCACTCCAGACACACACCACTCCCTGTCTCTGTAACCACTCCAGTCACACACCACTCCCTGTCTCTGTAACCACTCCAGACACATACGACTCCCTGTCTCTGTAATCATTCCAGACCCACCACTCCCTGTATCTGTAAACACTCCGGACCCACACCACTCCGTCTGTGTAACCACTGCAGACCCACACCACTCCCAGTCTCTGTGACCACACCAGTCCCACACCACTCCCTGTGTGTGTAACCACTCCACTCCCACACCACTCCCTGACTGTGTAACCACTCCACTCCCACACCACTCCTTGTCAGTGTAACCACTCCAGACTCACACCACTCCCTGTCTCTGTCACCAGTCGAGACCCCCACCACTCCCTGTCTCTGTAACCACTCCAGTCCCACACCACTCCTTGTCAGTGTAACCACACCAGACCCACACCACTCCCTGTCTCTGTAACCACTCCAGACACATACGACTCCCTGTCTCTGTAATCATTCCAGACCCACCACTCACTGTATCTGTAACCACTCCGGACCCACACCACTCCTTGTCTCAGTAACCACTCCACTCCCACACCACTCCCTGTCTCTGTAACTACTCCAGTCCCACACCACTCCCTGTGTCTGTAACCACTACAGACCCACACCACTCCCTGTCTCTGTAACCACTCCAGTCCCACACCACTCCCTGTGTCTGTAACCACTCCACTCCCACACCACTCCTTGTCAGTGTAACCACTCCAGACCCACACCACTCCCTGTCTCTGTAACCACTACAGACCCACACCACTCCCTGTCTCTGTAACCACTACAGACCCACACCACTCCCTGTCTCTGTAACCACTCCACTCCCACACCACTCCTTGTCAGTGTAACCACTCCAGACCCACACCACTCCCTGTCTCTGTAACCACTACAGACCCACACCACTCCCTGTCTCTGTAACCACTCCAGTCCCAAACCACTCCCTGTGTCTGTAACCACTCCACTCCCACACCACTCCTTGTCAGTGTAACCACACCAGACCCACACCACTCCCTATCTCTGTAACCACTCAAGACACATACGACTCCCTGTCTCTGTAATCATTCCAGTCCCACCACTCACTGTATCTGTAACCACTCCGGACCCACACCACTCCCTGTCAGTGTAACCACTCCAGACACACACCACTCCCTGTCTCTGTAACCACTCCAGACCCACACCACTCCCTGTCTGTGTAACCACTCCAGACCCACCACTCCCTGTCTCTGTAACCAGTCGAGACCCCCACCACTCCCTGTCTCTGTAACCACTCCAGACACACACAACTCCCTATTTCTGTAACCACTCCGGACCCACAACAATCCCTGTCTCTGTAACCACTCCAGACCCACCACTCCCTGTCTCTGTAACCAGTCGAGACCCCCACCACTCCCTGTCTCTGTAACCACTCCAGACACACACAGCTCCCTATTTCTGTAACCACTCCGGACCCACACCACTCCCTGTCTCTGCAACCACTCCAGTCACACACAACTCCCTGTCTCTGTAACCACTCCAGACACATACGACTCCCTGTCTCTGTAATCATTCCTGACCCACCACTCCCTGTATCTGTAACCACTCCGGACCCACACCACTCCGTCTGTGTAACCACTGCAGACCCACACCACTCCCAGTCTCTGTAACCACACCAGACCCACACCAATCCCTGTCTGTGTAACCACTCCAGACACACACCACTCCCTGTCTCTGTAACGACTCCAGACACACACCACTCCCTGTCTCTGTAACCACTCCAGACACACACCAATCCCTGTCGGTGTAACCACTCCAGACACACACCACTCCCAGTCTCTGTACCCAATCCAGACCCACATCACTCCCTGTCTGTGTAACCACTCCAGACCAACACGACTCTCTCTCTGTGTAACCAGTCCAGACCCACACGACTCCAACTCTGTTAAACCACTCCAGTCCCACACCACTCCCTGTCGCTGGAACAACTCCGGAACAACACCATTCCCTGTCTCTGTAAACACTCCGGACCCACACCACTCCCTGTCTCGGTAATCACCACAAACCCACACAACTCCCTGTCTCTGTAACCACACCAGTCCCACACCACTCCCTGTGTCTGGAACCACTCCAGACTCAAACCACTCCCTGTGTGTGTAACCACTCCAGACCCACACCAATCCCTGTCTGTGTAACTACTCCAGACACACACCACTCCCTGTCTCTGTAACCACACCAGTCCCACACCACTCCCTGTGTCTGGAACCACTCCAATCCCACACCACTCCCTGTGTGTGTAACCACTCCAGACCCACACCACTCCCTGTCTGTGTAACTACTCCAGACACACACAACTCCCTGTGACTGTAACCACTCCAGACTCACACCGCTCACTGTCTCTGTAACCACTCCAGACCCACACCAATACCTGTCTGTGTAACCACTCCAGAACCACCACTCCCTGTCTGTGCAACAACTCCAGACCCACATCACTACCTGTCTGTGTAACCACTCCAGACGCACAAAACTCCCTGTCTCTGTAACCACTCCAGTCCCACACCACACCCTGTCTCTGTAACCACTCCAGTCCCACACCACTCTCTCACTGTGGAACCACTCCAGACCAACACGACTCCCACTCTGTTAAACCACTCCAGTCCCACACCACTCCCTGTCTCTGTAACCACTCCACTCCCAAACCACTCCCTGTGTCTGTAACCACTCCACTCCCACACCACTCCTTGTCAGTGTAACCACACCAGACCCACACCACTCCCTGTCTCTGTAACCACTCCAGACACATACGACTCCCTGTCTCTGTAATCATTCCAGACCCACCACTCACTGTATCTGTAACCACTCCGGACCCACACCACTCCTTGTCAGTGTAACCACTCCAGACCCACACCACTCCCTGTATCTGTAACTACTCCAGACCCACACCACTCCCTGTCTCTGTAACTACTCCAGACCCACACCACTCCCTGTGTGTGTAACCACTGCAGTCACACACCACTCCCTGTCTCTGTAACCACTCCAGACACACACCACTCCCTGTCTCTGTAACCACACCAGTCCCACACCACACCCTGTCAGTGTAACCACTCCAGACACACACCACTCCCTGTCTCTGTAACCACTCCAGACACACACCACTCCCTGTCTCTGTAACCACTCCAGACACATACGACTCCCTGTCTCTGTAATCATTCGAGACCCACCACTCACTGTATCTGTAACCACTCCGGACCCACACCACTCCTTGTCAGTGTAACCACTCCAGACCCACACCACTCCCTGTCTCTGTAACCACTCCAGGTCCACACCACTCCCTGTCTCTGTAACCACTCCAGACACATACGACTCCCTGTCTCTGTAATTATTCCAGACCCACACTTCTCCCTGTATCTGTAACCACTCCGGACCCACACCACTCCGTCTGTGTAACCACTGTAGACCCACACCACCCCCTGTCTCTGTAACCACAGCAGACCCACACCAATCCCTGTCTCTGTAAACACACCAGACCCACACCAATACCTGCCTGTGTAACCACTCCAGACACACACAACTCCCTGTCTCTGTAACCACTCCAGACCCACACTACTCCCAGTCTCTGTAACCACTCCAGACCCACATCACTCCCTGTCTGTTTAACCACTCCAGACCCACACCACTCCCTGTCTGTGTAACCACTCCAGACCCACCACTCCCTGTCTCTGTAACCAGTCGAGACCCCCACCACTCCCTGTCTCTGTAACCACTCCAGACACACACAACTCCATATTTCTGTAACCACTTCGGACCCACAACAATCCCTGTCTCTGTAACCACTCCAGACCCACACCAATACCTGTCTGTGTAACCACTCCAGAACCACCACTCCCTGTCTGTGCAACCACTCCAGACCCACATCACTACCTGTCTGTGTAACCACTCCAGACGCACAAAACTCCCTGTCTCTGTAACCACCCCAAACCCACATGATTTCCAGTCTCTGTAACCACTCCAGACCCACACCACACCCTGTCTCTGTAACCACTCCAGTCCCACACCACTCTCTCACTGTGGAACCACTCCAGACCAAAACGACTCCCACTCTGTTAAACCACTCCAGTCCCACACCACTCCCTGACTCTGTAACCACTCCACTCCCAAACCACTCCCTGTGTCTGTAACCACTCCACTCCCACACCACTCCTTGTCAGTGTAACCACACCAGACCCACACCACTCCCTGTCTCTGTAACCACTCCAGACACATACGACTCCCTGTCTCTGTAATCATTCCAGACCCACCACTCACTGTATCTGTAACCACTCCGGACCCACACCACTCCTTGTCAGTGTAACCACTCCAGACCCACACCACTCCCTGTATCTGTAACTACTCCAGACCCACACCACTCCCTGTCTCTGTAACTACTCCAGACCCACACCACTCCCTGTGTGTGTAACCACTCCAGTCACACACCACTCCCTGTCTCTGTAACCACTCCAGACACACACCACTCCCTGTCTCTGTAACCACACCAGTCCCACACCACACCCTGTCAGTGTAACCACTCCAGACACACACCACTCCCTGTCTCTGTAACCACTCCAGACACACACCACTCCCTGTCTCTGTAACCACTCCAGACACATACGACTCCCTGTCTCTGTAATCATTCGAGACCCACCACTCACTGTATCTGTAACCACTCCGGACCCACACCACTCCTTGTCAGTGTAACCACTCCAGACCCACACCACTCCCTGTCTCTGTAACCACTCCAGGTCCACACCCACTCCCTGTCTCTGTAACCACTCCAGACACATACGACTCCCTGTCTCTGTAATTATTCCAGACCCACACTTCTCCCTGTATCTGTAACCACTCCGGACCCACACCACTCCGTCTGTGTAACCACTGTAGACCCACACCACCCCCTGTCTCTGTAACCACAGCAGACCCACACCAATCCCTGTCTCTGTAACCACACCAGACCCACACCAATACCTGCCTGTGTAACCACTCCAGACACACACAACTCCCTGTCTCTGTAACCACTCCAGACCCACACCTACTCCCAGTCTCTGTAACCACTCCAGACCCACATCACTCCCTGTCTGTTTAACCACTCCAGACCCACACCACTCCCTGTCTGTGTAACCACTCCAGACCCACCACTCCCTGTCTCTGTAACCAGTCGAGACCCCCACCACTCCCTGTCTCTGTAACCACTCCAGACACACACAACTCCATATTTCTGTAACCACTTCGGACCCACAACAATCCCTGTCTCTGTAACCACTCCAGACCCACACCAATACCTGTCCTGTGTAACCACTCCAGAACCACCACTCCCTGTCTGTGCAACCACTCCAGACCCACATCACTACCTGTCTGTGTAACCACTCCAGACGCACAAAACTCCCTGTCTCTGTAACCACCCAAACCCACATGATTTCCAGTCTCTGTAACCACTCCAGACCCACACCACACCCTGTCTCTGTAACCACTCCAGTCCCACACCACTCTCTCACTGTGGAACCACTCCAGACCAAAACGACTCCCACTCTGTTAAACCACTCCAGTCCCACACCACTCCCTGACTCTGTAACCACTCCACTCCCAAACCACTCCCTGTGTCTGTAACCACTCCACTCCCACACCACTCCTTGTCAGTGTAACCACACCAGACCCACACCACTCCCTGTCTCTGTAACCACTCCAGACACATACGACTCCCTGTCTCTGTAATCATTCCAGACCCACCACTCACTGTATCTGTAACCACTCCGGACCCACACCACTCCTTGTCAGTGTAACCACTCCAGACCCACACCACTCCCTGTATCTGTAACTACTCCAGACCCACACCACTCCCTGTCTCTGTAACTACTCCAGACCCACACCACTCCCTGTGTGTGTAACCACTCCAGTCACACACCACTCCCTGTCTCTGTAACCACTCCAGACACACACCACTCCCTGTCTCTGTAACCACACCAGTCCCACACCACACCCTGTCAGTGTAACCACTCCAGACACACACCACTCCCTGTCTCTGTAACCACTCCAGACACACACCACTCCCTGTCTCTGTAACCACTCCAGACACATACGACTCCCTGTCTCTGTAATCATTCGAGACCCACCACTCACTGTATCTGGTAACCACTCCGGACCCACACCACTCCTTGTCAGTGTAACCACTCCAGACCCACACCACTCCCTGTCTCTGTAACCACTCCAGGTCCACACCACTCCCCTGTCTCTGTAACCACTCCAGACACATACGACTCCCTGTCTCTGTAATTATTCCAGACCACACTTCTCCCTGTATCTGTAACCACTCCGGACCCACACCACTCCGTCTGTGTAACCACTGTAGACCCACACCACCCCCTGTCTCTGTAACCACAGCAGACCCACACCAATCCCTGTCTCTGTAACCACACCAGACCCACACCAATACCTGCCTGTGTAACCACTCCAGACACACACAACTCCCTGTCTCTGTAACCACTCCAGACCCACACTACTCCCAGTCTCTGTAACCACTCCAGACCCACATCACTCCCTGTCTGTTTAACCACTCCAGACCCCACACCACTCCCTGTCTGTGTAACCACTCCAGACCCACCACTCCCTGTCTCTGTAACCAGTCGAGACCCCCACCACTCCCTGTCTCTGTAACCACTCCAGACACACACAACTCCATATTTCTGTAACCACTTCGGACCCACAACAATCCCTGTCTCTGTAACCACTCCAGACCCACACCAATACCTATCTGTGTAACCACTCCAGAACCACCACTCCCTGTCTGTGCAACCACTCCAGACCCACATCACTACCTGTCTGTGTAACCACTCCAGACGCACAAAACTCCCTGTCTCTGTAACCACTCCAAACCCACATGATTTCCAGTCTCTGTAACCACTCCAGACCCACACCACACCCTGTCTCTGTAACCACTCCAGTCCCACACCACTCTCTCACTGTGGAACCACTCCAGACCAACACGACTCCCACTCTGTTAAACCACTCCAGTCCCACACCACTCCCTGTCTCTGTAACCACTCCACTCCCAAACCACTCCCTGTGTCTGTAACCACTCCACTCCCACACCACTCCTTGTCAGTGTAACCACACCAGACCCACACCACTCCCTGTCTCTGTAACCACTCCAGACACATACGACTCCCTGTCTCTGTAATCATTCCAGACCCACCACTCACTGTATCTGTAACCACTCCGGACCCACACCACTCCTTGTCAGTGTAACCACTCCAGACCCACACCACTCCCTGTATCTGTAACTACTCCAGACCCACACCACTCCCTGTCTCTGTAACTACTCCAGACCCACACCACTCCCTGTGTGTGTAACCACTCCAGTCACACACCACTCCCTGTCTCTGTAACCACTCCAGACACACACCACTCCCTGTCTCTGTAACCACACCAGTCCCACACCACACCCTGTCAGTGTAACCACTCCAGACACACACCACTCCCTGTCTCTGTAACCACTCCAGACACACACCACTCCCTGTCTCTGTAACCACTCCAGACACATACGACTCCCTGTCTCTGTAATCATTCGAGACCCACCACTCACTGTATCTGTAACCACTCCGGACCCACACCACTCCTTGTCAGTGTAACCACTCCAGACCCACACCACTCCCTGTCTCTGTAACCACTCCAGGTCCACACCACTCCCTGTCTCTGTAACCACTCCAGACACATACGACTCCCTGTCTCTGTAATTATTCCAGACCCACACTTCTCCCTGTATCTGTAACCACTCCGGACCCACACCACTCCGTCTGTGTAACCACTGTAGACCCACACCACCCCCTGTCTCTGTAACCACAGCAGACCCACACCAATCCCTGTCTCTGTAACCACACCAGACCCACACCAATACCTGCCTGTGTAACCACTCCAGACACACACAACTCCCTGTCTCTGTAACCACTCCAGACCCACACTACTCCCAGTCTCTGTAACCACTCCAGACCCACATCACTCCCTGTCTGTTTAACCACTCCAGACCCACACCACTCCCTGTCTGTGTAACCACTCCAGACCCACCACTCCCTGTCTCTGTAACCAGTCGAGACCCCCACCACTCCCTGTCTCTGTAACCACTCCAGACACACACAACTCCATATTTCTGTAACCACTTCGGACCCACAACAATCCCTGTCTCTGTAACCACTCCAGACCCACACCAATACCTGTCTGTGTAACCACTCCAGAACCACCACTCCCTGTCTGTGCAACCACTCCAGACCCACATCACTACCTGTCTGTGTAACCACTCCAGACGCACAAAACTCCCTGTCTCTGTAACCACTCCAAACCCACATGATTTCCAGTCTCTGTAACCACTCCAGACCCACACCACACCCTGTCTCTGTAACCACTCCAGTCCCACACCACTCTCTCACTGTGGAACCACTCCAGACCAACACGACTCCCACTCTGTTAAACCACTCCAGTCCCACACCACTTCCCTGTCTCTGTAACCACTCCACTCCCAAACCACTCCCTGTGTCTGTAACCACTCCACTCCCACACCACTCCTTGTCAGTGTAACCACACCAGACCCACACCACTCCCTGTCTCTGTAACCACTCCAGACACATACGACTCCCCTGTCTCTGTAATCATTCCAGACCCACCACTCACTGTATCTGTAACCACTCCGGACCCACACCACTCCTTGTCAGTGTAACCACTCCAGACCCACACCACTCCCTGTATCTGTAACTACTCCAGACCCACACCACTCCCTGTCTCTGTAACTACTCCAGACCCACACCACTCCCTGTGTGTGTAACCACTCCAGTCACACACCACTCCCTGTCTCTGTAACCACTCCAGACACACACCACTCCCTGTCTCTGTAACCACACCAGTCCCACACCACACCCTGTCAGTGTAACCACTCCAGACACACACCACTCCCTGTCTCTGTAACCACTCCAGACACACACCACTCCCTGTCTCTGTAACCACTCCAGACACATACGACTCCCTGTCTCTGTAATCATTCGAGACCCACCACTCACTGTATCTGTAACCACTCCGGACCCACACCACTCCTTGTCAGTGTAACCACTCCAGACCCACACCACTCCCTGTCTCTGTAACCACTCCAGGTCCACACCACTCC
Source organism: Hypanus sabinus (assembly GCF_030144855.1). NCBI lineage: Eukaryota > Metazoa > Chordata > Chondrichthyes > Myliobatiformes > Dasyatidae > Hypanus > Hypanus sabinus. The sequence continues at coordinate 105,228,586 of NC_082717.1, read as the reverse complement.
CTGTCTCTGTAACCACTCCAGACACATACGACTCCCTGTCTCTGTAATTATTCCAGACCCACACTTCTCCCTGTATCTGTAACCACTCCGGACCCACACCACTCCGTCTGTGTAACCACTGTAGACCCACACCACCCCCTGTCTCTGTAACCACAGCAGACCCACACCAATCCCTGTCTCTGTAACCACACCAGACCCACACCAATACCTGCCTGTGTAACCACTCCAGACACACACAACTCCCTGTCTCTGTAACCACTCCAGACCCACACTACTCCCAGTCTCTGTAACCACTCCAGACCCACATCACTCCCTGTCTGTTTAACCACTCCAGACCCACACCACTCCCTGTCTGTGTAACCACTCCAGACCCACCACTCCCTGTCTCTGTAACCAGTCGAGACCCCCCACCACCGCCCCTGTCTCTGTAACCACTCCAGACACACACAACTCCATATTTCTGTAACCACTTCAGACCCACAACAATCCCTGTCTCTGTAACCACTCCAGACCCACACCAATACCTGTCTGTGTAACCACTCCAGAACCACCACTCCCTGTCTGTGCAACCACTCCAGACCCACATCACTACCTGTCTGTGTAACCACTCCAGACGCACAAAACTCCCTGTCTCTGTAACCACTCCAAACCCACATGATTTCCAGTCTCTGTAACCACTCCAGACCCACACCACACCCTGTCTCTGTAACCACTCCAGTCCCACACCACTCTCTCACTGTGGAACCACTCCAGACCAACACGACTCCACTCTGTTAAACCACTCCAGTCCCACACCACTCCCTGTCTCTGTAACCACTCCACTCCCAAACCACTCCCTGTGTCTGTAACCACTCCACTCCCACACCACTCCTTGTCAGTGTAACCACACCAGACCCACACCACTCCCTGTCTCTGTAACCACTCCAGACACATACGACTCCCTGTCTCTGTAACTACTCCAGACCCACACCACTCCCTGTGTGTGTAACCACTCCAGTCACACACCACTCCCTGTCTCTGTAACCACTCCAGACACACACCACTCCCTGTCTCTGTAACCACACCAGTCCCACACCCCCTGTCAGTGTAACCACTCCAGACACACACCACTCCTATCTCTGTAACCACTCCAGACACACACCACTCCCTGTCTCTGTAACCACTCCAGACACTACGACTCCCTGTCTCTGTAATCATTCGAGACCCACCACTCACTGTATCTGTAACCACTCCGGACCCACACCACTCCTTGTCAGTGTAACCACTCAGACCCACACCACTCCCTGTCTCTGTAACCACTCCAGTCCCACACACTCCCTGTGTCTGTAACCACTCTAGTCCAACATCACTCCCTGTCTGTGTAACCACTCCAGTCCAACACCAATCCTGTCTCTGTAACCACTCCAGGTCCACACCACTCCCTGTCTCTGTAACCACTCCAGACACATACGACTCCCTGTCTCTGTAATTATTCAAGACCCACACTTCTCCCTGTATCTGTAACCACTCCGGACCCACACCAATCCGTCTGTGTAACCACTGTAGACCCACACCACCCCCTGTCTCTGTAACCACAGCAGACCCACACCAATCCCTGTCTCTGTAACCACACCAGACCCACATCAATACCTGCCTGTGTAACCACTCCAGACACACACAACTCCCTGTCTCTGTAACCACTCCAGACCCACACTACTCCAGTCTCTGTAACCACTCCAGACCCACATCACTCCCTGTCTGTTTAACCACTCCAGACCCACACCACTCCCTGTCTGTGTAACCACTCCAGACCCACCACTCCTGTCTCTGTAACCAGTCGAGACCCCCACCACTCCCTGTCTCTGTAACCACTCCAGACACACACAACTCCATATTTCTGTAACCACTTCGGACCCACAACAATCCCTGTCTCTGTAACCACTCCAGACCCACCACTCCCTGTCTCTGTAACCAGTCGAGACCCCCACCACTCCCTGTCTCTGCAACGACTCCAGTCACACACAACTCCCTGTCTCTGTAACCACTCCAGACACATACGACTCCCTGTCTCTGTAATCATTCCTGACCCACCATTCCCTGTATCTGTAACCACTCCCCGGACCCCACCCACCACCTCCGTCTGTGTAACCACTGCAGACCCACACCACTCCCAGTCTCTGTAACCACACCAGACCCATACCAATCCCTGTCTGTGTAACCACTCCAGACACACACCACTCCCTTTCTCTGTAACGACTCCAGACACACACCATTCCTGTCTCTGTAACCACTCCAGACACACACAATCCCTGTCTGTGTAACCACTCCAGACCCTCACCACTCCCAGTCTCTGTACCAATCCAGACCCACATCACTCCCTGTCTGTGTAACCACTCCAGACCAACACGACTCTCTCTCTGTGTAACCACTCCAGACCCACACGACTCCAACTCTGTTAAACCACTCCAGTCCCACACCACTCCCTGTCGCTGTAACAACTCCGGAAACCACACACCCACACCATTCCTGTCTCGTAATCACCACAGACCCACACCACTCCCTGTCTCTGTAACCACACCAGTCCCACACCACTCCCTGTGTCTGGAACCACTCCAGACTCACACCACTCCCTGTGTGTGTAATCACTCCAGACCCACACCAATCCCTGTCTGTGTAACTACTCCAGACACACACCACTCCCTGTCTCTGTAACCACACCAGTCCCACACCACTCCCTGTGTCTGGAACCACTCCAATCCCACACCACTCCCTGTGTGTGTAACCACTCCAGACCCACACCACTCCCTGTCTGTGTAACTACTCCAGACACACACAACTCCCTGTGACTGTAACCACTCCAGACTCACACCGCTCACTGTCTCTGTAACCACTCCAGACCCACACCAATACCTGTCTGTGTAACCACTCCAGAACCACCACTCCCTGTCTGTGCAACCACTCCAGACCCACATCACTACCTGTCTGTGTAACCACTCCAGACCCACACTTCTCCCTGTATCTGTAACCACTCCGGACCCACACCACTCCGTCTGTGTAACCACTGTAGACCCACACCACCCCCTGTCTCTGTAACCACAGCAGACCCACACCAATCCCTGTCTCTGTAACCACACCAGACCCACACCAATACCTGCCTGTGTAACCACTCCAGACACACACAACTCCCTGTCTCTGTAACCACTCCAGACCCACACTACTCCCAGTCTCTGTAACCACTCCAGACCCACATCACTCCCTGTCTGTTTAACCACTCCAGACCCACACCACTCCCTGTCTGTGTAACCACTCCAGACCCACCACTCCCTGTCTCTGTAACCAGTCGAGACCCCCACCACTCCCTGTCTCTGTAACCACTCCAGACACACACAACTCCATATTTCTGTAACCATTCCGGACCCACAACAATCCCTGTCTCTGTAACCACTCCAGACCCACCACTCCCTGTCTCTGTAACCAGTCGAGACCCCCACCACTCCCTGTCTCTGTAACCACTCCAGACACACACAACTCCCTATTTCTGTAACCACTCCGGACCCACACCACTCCCTGTCTCTGCAACGACTCCAGTCACACACAACTCCCTGTCTCTGTAACCACTCCAGACACATACGACTCCCTGTCTCTGTAATCATTCCTGACCCACCACTCCCTGTATCTGTACCCAATCCAGACCCACATCACTCCCTGTCTGTGTAACCACTCCAGACCAACACGACTCTCTCTCTGTGTAACCACTCCAGACCCACACGACTCCAACTCTGTTAAACCACTCCAGTCCCACACCACTCCCTGTCGCTGTAACAACTCCGGACCCACACCATTCCCTGTCTCTGTAAACACTCCGGACCCACACCACTCCCTGTCTCGGTAATCACCACAGACCCACACCACTCCCTGTCTCTGTAACCACACCAGTCCCACACCACTCCCTGTGTCTGGAACCACTCCAGACTCACACCACTCCCTGTGTGTGTAACCACTCCAGACCCACACCAATCCCTGTCTGTGTAACTACTCCAGACACACACCACTCCCTGTCTCTGTAACCACACCAGTCCCACACCACTCCCTGTGTCTGGAACCACTCCAATCCCACACCACTCCCTGTGTCTGGAACCACTCCAATCCCACACCACTCCCTGTGTGTGTAACCACTCCACTCCCACACCACTCCCTGACTGTGTAACCACTCCACTCCCACACCACTCCTTGTCAGTATAACCACTCCAGTCCCACACCACTCCCTGTCTCTGTAACCACTCCAGTCCCACACCACTCCCTGTGTCTGTAACCACTCTAGTCCAACATCACTCCCTGTCTGTGTAACCACTCCAGTCCAACACCAATCCCTGTCTCTGTAACCACTCCAGGTCCACACCACTCCCTGTCTCTGTAACCACTCCAGACACATACGACTCCCTGTCTTTGTAATTATTCCAGACCCACACTTCTCCCTGTATCTGTAACCACTCCGGACCCACACCACTCCGTCTGTGTAACCACTGTAGACCCACACCACCCCCTGTCTCTGTAACCACAGCAGACCCACACCAATCCCTGTCTCTGTAACCACACCAGACCCACACCAATCCCTGCCTGTGTAACCACTCCAGACACACACAACTCCCTGTCTCTGTAACCACTCCAGACCCACACTACTCCCAGTCTCTGTAACCACTCCAGACCCACATCACTCCCTGTCTGTTTAACCACTCCAGACCCATACCACTCCCTGTCTGTGTAACCACTCCAGACCCACCACTCCCTGTCTCTGTAACCAGTCGAGACCCCCACCACTCCCTGTCTCTGTAACCACTCCAGACACACACAACTCCATATTTCTGTAACCACTCCGGACCCACAACAATCCCTGTCTCTGTAACCACTCCAGACCCACCACTCCCTGTCTCTGTAACCAGTCGAGACCCCCACCACTCCCTGTCTCTGTAACCACTCCAGACACACACCACTCCCTGTCTCTGTAACCACACCAGTCCCACACCACTCCCTGTGTCTGGAACCACTCCAATCCCACACCACTCCCTGTGTGTGTAACCACTCCAGACCCACACCACTCCCTGTCTGTGTAACTACTCCAGACACACACAACTCCCTGTGACTGTAACCACTCCAGACTCACACCGCTCACTGTCTCTGTAACCACTCCAGACCCACACCAATACCTGTCTGTGTAACCACTCCAGAACCACCACTCCCTGTCTGTGCAACCACTCCAGACCCACATCACTACCTGTCTGTGTAACCACTCCAGACGCACAAAACTCCCTGTCTCTGTAACCACTCCAGACCCACATGATTTCCAGTCTCTGTAACCACTCCAGACCCACACCACACCCTGTCTCTGTAACCACTCCAGTCCCACACCACTCTCTCACTGTGGAACCACTCCAGACCAACACGACTCCCACTCTGTTAAACCACTCCAGTCACACACCACTCCCTGTCTCTGTAACCACTCCACTCCCAAACCACTCCCTGTGTCTGTAACCACTCCACTCCCACACCACTCCTTGTCAGTGTAACCACACCAGACCCACACCACTCCCTGTCTCTGTAACCACTCCAGACACATACGACTCCCTGTCTCTGTAATCATTCCAGACCCAACACTCACTGTATCTGTAACCACTCCGGACCCACACCACTCCTTGTCAGTGTAACCACTCCAGACCCACACCACTCCCTGTATCTGTAACTACTCCAGACCCACACCACTCCCTGTCTCTGTAACTACTCCAGACCCACACCACTCCCTGTGTGTGTAACCACTCCAGTCACACACCACTCCCTGTCTCTGTAACCACTCCAGACACACACCACTCCCTGTCTCTGTAACCACTCCAGTCCCACACCACACCCTGTCAGTGTAACCACTCCAGACACACACCACTCCCTGTCTCTGTAACCACTCCAGACACACACCACTCCCTGTCTCTGTAACCACTCCAGACACATACGACTCCCTGTCTCTGTAATCATTCGAGACCCACCACTCACTGTATCTGTAACCACTCCGGACCCACACCACTCCTTGTCAGTGTAACCACTCCAGACCCACACCACTCCCTGTCTCTGTAACCACTCCAGTCCCACACCACTCCCAGTGTCTGTAACCACTCTAGTCCAACATCACTCCCTGTCTGTGTAACCACTCCAGTCCAACACCAATCCCTGTCTCTGTAACCACTCCAGGTCCACACCACTCCCAGTCTCTGTAACCACTCCAGACACATACGACTCCCTGTCTCTGTAATTATTCCAGACCCACACTTCTCCCTGTATCTGTAACCACTCCGGACCCACACCACTCCGTCTGTGTAACCACTGTAGACCCACACCACCCCCTGTCTCTGTAACCACAGCAGACCCACACCAATCCCTGTCTCTGTAACCACACCAGACCCACACCAATCCCTGCCTGTGTAACCACTCCAGACACACACAACTCCCTGTCTCTGTAACCACTCCAGACCCACACTACTCCCAGTCTCTGTAACCACTCCAGACCCACATCACTCCCTGTCTGTTTAACCACTCCAGACCCACACCACTCCCTGTCTGTGTAACCACTCCAGACCCACCACTCCCTGTCTCTGTAACCAGTCGAGACCCCCACCACTCCCTGTCTCTGTAACCACTCCAGACACACACAACTCCATATTTCTGTAACCACTCCGGACCCACAACAATCCCTGTCTCTGTAACCACTCCAGACCCACCACTCCCTGTCTCTGTAACCAGTCGAGACCCCCACCACTCCCTGTCTCTGTAACCACTCCAGACACACACAACTCCCTATTTCTGTAACCACTCCGGACCCACACCACTCCCTGTCTCTGCAACGACTCCAGTCACACACAACTCCCTGTCTCTGTAACCACTCCAGACACATACGACTCCCTGTCTCTGTAATCATTCCTGACCCACCACTCCCTGTATCTGTACCCAATCCAGACCCACATCACTCCCTGTCTGTGTAACCACTCCAGACCAACACGACTCTCTCTCTGTGTAACCACTCCAGACCCACACGACTCCAACTCTGTTAAACCACTCCAGTCCCACACCACTCCCTGTCGCTGTAACAACTCCGGACCCACACCATTCCCTGTCTCTGTAAACACTCCGGACCCACACCACTCCCTGTCTCGGTAATCACCACAGACCCACACCACTCCCTGTCTCTGTAACCACACCAGTCCCACACCACTCCCTGTGTCTGGAACCACTCCAGACTCACACCACTCCCTGTGTGTGTAACCACTCCAGACCCACACCAATCCCTGTCTGTGTAACTACTCCAGACACACACCACTCCCTGTCTCTGTAACCACACCAGTCCCACACCACTCCCTGTGTCTGGAACCACTCCAATCCCACACCACTCCCTGTGTGTGTAACCACTCCAGACCCACACCACTCCCTGTCTGTGTAACTACTCCAGACACACACAACTCCCTGTGACTGTAACCACTCCAGACTCACACCGCTCACTGTCTCTGTAACCACTCCAGACCCACACCAATACCTGTCTGTGTAACCACTCCAGAACCACCACTCCCTGTCTGTGCAACCACTCCAGACCCACATCACTACCTGTCTGTGTAACCACTCCAGACGCACAAAACTCCCTGTCTCTGTAACCACTCCAGACCCACATGATTTCCAGTCTCTGTAACCACTCCAGACCCACACCACACCCTGTCTCTGTAACCACTCCAGTCCCACACCACTCTCTCACTGTGGAACCACTCCAGACCAACACGACTCCCACTCTGTTAAACCACTCCAGTCCCACACCACTCCCTGTCTCTGTAACCACTCCGGACCCACACCAATCCCTGTCTCTGTAACCACTACAGACCCACACCACTCCCTGTCTCTGTAACCACTCCGTAACCACACTACTCCCTGTCTCTGTAACCACTACAGACCACACCACTCCCTGTCTCTGTAACCACTCCAGTCCCACACCACTCCCTGTGTCTGGAACCACTCCAATCCCACACCACTCCCTGTGTGTGTAACCACTCCACTCCCACACCACTCCCTGACTGTGTAACCACTCCACTCCCACACCACTCCTTGTCAGTATAACCACTCCAGTCCCACACCACTCCCTGTCTCTGTAACCACTCCGGACCCACACCAATCCCTGTCTCTGTAACCACTCCAGACCCACACCACTCCCTGTATCTGTAACTACTCCAGACCCACACCACTCCCTGTCTCTGTAACTACTCCAGACCCACACCACTCCCTGTGTGTGTAACCACTCCAGTCACACACCACTCCCTGTCTCTGTAACCACTCCAGACACACACCACTCCCTGTCTCTGTAACCACTCCAGTCCCACACCACACCCTGTCAGTGTAACCACTCCAGACACACACCACTCCCTGTCTCTGTAACCACTCCAGACACACACCACTCCCTGTCTCTGTAACCACTCCAGACACATACGACTCCCTGTCTCTGTAATCATTCGAGACCCACCACTCACTGTATCTGTAACCACTCCGGACCCACACCACTCCTTGTCAGTGTAACCACTCCAGACCCACACCACTCCCTGTCTCTGTAACCACTCCAGTCCCACACCACTCCCTGTGTCTGTAACCACTCTAGTCCAACATCACTCCCTGTCTGTGTAACCACTCCAGTCCAACACCAATCCCTGTCTCTGTAACCACTCCAGGTCCACACCACTCCCTGTCTCTGTAACCACTCCAGACACATACGACTCCCTGTCTTTGTAATTATTCCAGACCCACACTTCTCCCTGTATCTGTAACCACTCCGGACCCACACCACTCCGTCTGTGTAACCACTGTAGACCCACACCACCCCCTGTCTCTGTAACCACAGCAGACCCACACCAATCCCTGTCTCTGTAACCACACCAGACCCACACCAATCCCTGCCTGTGTAACCACTCCAGACACACACAACTCCCTGTCTCTGTAACCACTCCAGACCCACACTACTCCCAGTCTCTGTAACCACTCCAGACCCACATCACTCCCTGTCTGTTTAACCACTCCAGACCCATACCACTCCCTGTCTGTGTAACCACTCCAGACCCACCACTCCCTGTCTCTGTAACCAGTCGAGACCCCCACCACTCCCTGTCTCTGTAACCACTCCAGACACACACAACTCCATATTTCTGTAACCACTCCGGACCCACAACAATCCCTGTCTCTGTAACCACTCCAGACCCACCACTCCCTGTCTCTGTAACCAGTCGAGACCCCCACCACTCCCTGTCTCTGTAACCACTCCAGACACACACAACTCCCTATTTCTGTAACCACTCCGGACCCACACCACTCCCTGTCTCTGCAACGACTCCAGTCACACACAACTCCCTGTCTCTGTAACCACTCCAGACACATACGACTCCCTGTCTCTGTAATCATTCCTGACCCACCACTCCCTGTATCTGTAACCACTCCGGACCCACACCACTCCGTCTGTGTAACCACTGCAGACCCACACCACTCCCAGTCTCTGTAACCACACCAGACCCACACCAATCCCTGTCTGTGTAACCACTCCAGACACACACCACTCCCTGTCTCTGTAACCACTCCAGACACACACCAATCCCTGTCTGTGTAACCACTCCAGACACTCACCACTCCCAGTCTCTGTACCCAATCCAGACCCACATCACTCCCTGTCTGTGTAACCACTCCAGACCAACACGACTCTCTCTCTGTGTAACCACTCCAGACCCACACGACTCCAACTCTGTTAAACCACTCCAGTCCCACACCACTCCCTGTCGCTGTAACAACTCCGGACCCACACCATTCCCTGTCTCTGTAAACACTCCGGACCCACACCACTCCCTGTCTCGGTAATCACCACAGACCCACACCACTCCCTGTCTCTGTAACCACACCAGTCCCACACCACTCCCTGTGTCTGGAACCACTCCAGACTCACACCACTCCCTGTGTGTGTAACCACTCCAGACCCACACCAATCCCTGTCTGTGTAACTACTCCAGACACACACCACTCCCTGTCTCTGTAACCACACCAGTCCCACACCACTCCCTGTGTCTGGAAACACTCCAATCCCACACCACTCCCTGTGTGTGTAACCACTCCAGACCCACACCACTCCCTGTGACGGTAACCACTCCAGACTCACACCGCTCACTGTCTCTGTAACCACTCCAGACCCACACCAATACCTGTCTGTGTAACCACTCCAGAACCACCACTCCCTGTCTGTGCAACCACTCCAGACCCACATCACTACCTGTCTGTGTAACCACTCCAGACGCACAAAACTCCCTGTCTCTGTAACCACAACAGACCCACATGATTTCCAGTCTCTGTAACCACTCCAGACCCACACCACACCCTGTCTCTGTAACCACTCCAGTCCCACACCACTCTCTCACTGTGGAACCACTCCAGACCAACACGACTCCCACTCTGTTAAACCACTCCAGTCCCACACCACTCCCTGTCTCTGTAACCACTCCGGACCCACACCAATCCCTGTCTCTGTAACCACTACAGACCCACACCACTCCCTGTCTCTGTAACCACTCCGTAACCACACTACTCCCTGTCTCTGTAACCACTACAGACCACACCACTCCCTGTCTCTGTAACCACTCCAGTCCCACACCACTCCCTGTGTCTGGAACCACTCCAATCCCACACCAACTCCCTGTGTGTGTAACCACTCCACTCCCACACCACTCCCTGACTGTGTAACCACTCCACTCCCACACCACTCCTTGTCAGTGTAACCACTCCAGTCCCACACCACTCCCTGTCTCTGTAACCACTCCGGACCCACACCAATCCCTGTCTCTGTAACCACTACAGACCCACACCACTCCCTGTCTCTGTAACCACTCCGGAACCACACTACTCCCTGTCGCTGTAACCACTACAGACCCACACCACTCCCGGTCTCTGTAACCACTCCAGTCCCACACCACTGCCTGTGTCTGTAACCACTCCAGTCCCACACCACTCCCTGTGTCTGTAACCACTCCAGTCCCACACAACTCCAGGTCTGTGTAACCACTCCAATCCCACACCACTCCATGTCTCTGTAACCGCTCCAGACCCCCACCACCCCCTGTCTCTGTACCCACTCCAGACCCACCTCACCCTATCTCTGTAACCAGTCCAGAGCCCCACCACTAGCAGTCTGTGTTACCACTCCAGACCCACACCTCACTATGTCTCTGTAACCACCCCAGACCCACACCACTCCCTGTCTGTGTAACAACAGGAGACCCACATAACTCCCTGTCTCTGTAACCGCTCCAGACCCCCACCACCCCCTGTCTCTGTACCCACTCCAGACCCACCTCACCCTATCTCTGTAACCAGTCCAGAGCCCCACCACTCCCTGTCTCTGAAACCAGTCGAGATCCCTACCACTCCCTGTCTCTGTACCCAATCCAGACCCACATCACTCCCTGTCTGTGTAACCACTCCAGACCCACCACTCCCTGTCTCTGTAACCAGTCGAGACCCCCACCACTCCCTGTCTCTGTAACCACTCCAGATACACACAACTCCCTATTTCTGTAACCACTCCGGACCCACACAACTCCGTCTGTGTAACCACTGTAGACCCACACCAATCCCTGTCTCTGTAACCACACCAGACCCACACCAATCCCTGCCTGTGTAACCACTCCAGACACACACAACTCCCTGTCTCTGTAACCACTCCAGACCCACACCACTCCCTGTCTCTGTAACCACTCCAGACACACACCACTCCCTGTCTGTGCAACCACTCCAGACGCACAAAACTCCCTGTCTCTGTAACCACTCCAGACCCACATGATTTCCAGTCTCTGTAACCACTCCAGACCCACACCACACCCTGTCTCTGTAACCACTCCACTCCCACACCACTCTCTCACTGTGGAACCACTCCAGACCAACACGACTCCCACTCTGTTAAACCACTCCAGTCCCACACCACTCCCTGTCTCTGTAACCACTCCAGTCCCAAACCACTCCCTGTGTCTGTAACCACTCCACTCCCACACCACTCCTTGTCAGTGTAACCACACCAGACCCACACCACTCCCTGTCTCTGTAACCACTCCAGACACATACGACTCCCTGCCTCTGTAATCATTCCCGACCCACCACTCACTGTATCTGTAACCACTCCGGACCCACACCACTCCTTGTCAGTGTAACCACTCCAGACCCACACCACTCCCTGTATCTGTAACTACTCCAGACCCACACCACTCCCTGTCTCTGTAACTACTCCAGACCCACACCACTCCCTGTGTGTGTAACCACTCCAGTCACACACCACTCCCTGTCTCTGTAACCACTCCAGACACACACCACTCCCTGTCTCTGTAACCACTCCAGTCCCACACCACACCCTGTCAGTGTAACCACTCCAGACACACACCACTCCCTATCTCTGTAACCACTCCAGACACACACCACTCCCTGTCTCTGTAACCACTCCAGACACATACGACTCCCTGTCTCTGTAATCATTCGAGACCCACCACTCACTGTATCTGTAACCACTCCGGACCCACACCACTCCTTGTCAGTGTAACCACTCCAGACCCACACCACTCCCTGTCTCTGTAACTACTCCAGTCCCACACCACTCCCTGTGTCTGTAACCACTCTAGTCCAACATCACTCCCTGTCTGTGTAACCACTCCAGTCCAACACCAATCCCTGTCTCTGTAACCACTCCAGGTCCACACCACTCCCTGTCTCTGTAACCACTCCAGACACATACGACTCCCTGTCTCTGTAATTATTCTAGACCCACACTTCTCCCTGTATCTGTAACCACTCCGGACCCACACCACTCCGTCTGTGTAACCACTGTAGACCCACACCACCCCCTGTCTCTGTAACCACAGCAGACCCACACCAATCCCTGTCTCTGTAACCACACCAGACCCACACCAATCCCTGCCTGTGTAACCACTCCAGACACACACAACTCCCTGTCTCTGTAACCACTCCAGACCCACACTACTCCCAGTCTCTGTAACCACTCCAGACCCACATCACTCCCTGTCTGTTTAACCACTCCAGACCCACACCACTCCCTGTCGGTGTAACCACTCCAGACCCACCACTCCCTGTCTCTGTAACCAGTCGAGACCCCCACCACTCCCTGTCTCTGTAACCACTCCAGACACACACAACTCCATATTTCTGTAACCACTCCGGACCCACAACAACCTCAGTCTCTGTAACCACTCCAGACCCACCACTCCCTGTCTCTGTAACCAGTCGAGACCCCACCACTCCCTGTCTCTGTAACCACTCCAGACACACACAACTCCCTATTTCTGTAACCACTCCGGACCCACACCACTCCCTGTCTCTGCAACGACTCCAGTCACACACAACTTCCTGTCTCTGTAACCACTCCAGACACATACGACTCCCTGTCTCTGTAATCATTCCTGACCCACCACTCCCTGTATCTGTAACCACTCCGGACCCACACCACTCCGTCTGTGTAACCACTGCAGACCCACACCACTCCCAGTCTCTGTAACCACACCAGACCCACACCAATCCCTGTCTGTGTAACCACTCCAGACACACAAAACTCCCTGTCTCTGTAACCACTCCAGACCCACATGATTTCCAGTCTCTGTAACCACTCCAGACCCACACCACACCCTGTCTCTGTAACCACTCCACTCCCACACCACTCCTTGTCAGTGTAACCACACCAGACTCACACCACTCCCTGTCTCTGTAACCACTCCAGACACATACGACTCCCTGTCTCTGTAATCATTCCAGACCCACCACTCACTGTATCTGTAACCACTCCGGACCCACACCACTCCTTGTCAGTGTAACCACTCCAGACCCACACCACTCCCTGTATCTGTAACTACTCCAGACCCACACCACTCCCTGTCTCTGTAACTACTCCAGACCCACACCACTCCCTGTGTGTGTAACCACTCCAGTCACACACCACTCCCAGTCTCTGTACCCAATCCAGACCCACAACACTCCCTGTCTGTGTAACCACTCCAGACCAACACGACTCTCTCTCTGTGTAACCACTCCAGACCCACACGACTCCAACTCTGTTAAACCACTCCAGTCCCACACCACTCCCTGTCGCTGTAACAACTCCGGACCCACACCATTCCCTGTCTCTGTAAACACTCCGGACCCACACCACTCCCTGTCTCGGTAATCACCACAGACCCACACCACTCCCTGTCTCTGTAACCACACCAGTCCCACACCACTCCCTGTGTCTGGAACCACTCCAGACTCACACCACTCCCTGTGTGTGTAACCACTCCAGACCCACACCAATCCCTGTCTGTGTAACTACTCCAGACACACACCACTCCCTGTCTCTGTAACCACACCAGTCCCACACCACTCCCTGTGTCTGGAACCACTCCAATCCCACACCACTCCCTGTGTGTGTAACCACTCCAGACTCACACCGCTCACTGTCTCTGTAACCACTCCAGACCCACACGACTCCAACTCTGTTAAACCACTCCAGTCCCACACCACTCCCTGTCGCTGGAACAACTCCGGACCCACACCATTCCCTGTCTCTGTAAACACTCCGGACCCACACCACTCCCTGTGTCTGGAACCACTCCAATCCCACACCACTCCCTGTGTGTGTAACCACTCCAGACCCACACCACTCCCTGTCTGTGTAACTACTCCAGACACACACAACTCCCTGTGACTGTAACCACTCCAGACTCACACCGCTCACTGTCTCTGTAACCACTCCAGACCCACACCAATACCTGTCTGTGTAACCACTCCAGAACCACCACTCCCTGTCTGTGCAACCACTCCAGACCCACATCACTACCTGTCTGTGTAACCACTCCAGACGCACAAAACTCCCTGTCTCTGTAACCACTCCAGACCCACATGATTTCCAGTCTCTGTAACCACTCCAGACCCACACCACACATTGTCTCTGTAACCACTCCAGTCCCACACCACTCTCTCACTGTGGAACCACTCCAGACCAACACGACTCCCACTCTGTTAAACCACTCCAGTCCCACACCACTCCCTGTCTCTGTAACCACTCCGGACCCACACCAATCCCTGTCTCTGTAACCACTACAGACCCACACCACTCCCTGTCTCTGTAACCACTCCGGAACCACACTACTCCCTGTCTCTGTAATTATTCCAGACCCACACTTCTCCCTGTATCTGTAACCACTCCGGACCCACACCACTCCGTCTGTGTAACCACTCCAGACCCACCACTCCCTGTCTCTGTAACCAGTCGAGACCCCCACCACTCCCTGTCTCTGTAACCACTCCAGACACACACAACTCCCTATTTCTGTAACCACTCGGGACCCACAGCAATCCCTGTCTCTGTAACCGCTACAGACCCACACCACTCCCTGTCTCTGTAACCACTCCAGTCCCACACCACTCCCTGTGTCTGTAACCACTCTAGTCCAACATCACTCCCTGTCTGTGTAACCACTCCAGTCCAACACCAATCCCTGTCTCTGTAACCACTCCAGGTCCACACCACTCCCTCTCTCTGTAACCACTCCAGACACATACGACTCCCTGTCTCTGTAATCATTCCAGACCCACACTTCTCCCTGTTTCTGTAACTACTCTGGACCCACACCACTCCGTCTGTGTAACCACTGTAGACCCACACCACCCCCTGTCTCTGTAACCACACCAGACCCACACCAATCCCTGTCTCTGTAACCACTCCAGACACATACGACTCCCTGTCTCTGTAATCATTCGAGACCCACCACTCACTGTATCTGTAACCACTCCGGACCCACACCACTCCTTGTCAGTGTAACCACTCCAGACCCACACCACTCCCTCTCTCTGTAACCACTCCAGTCCCACACCACTCCCTGTGTCTGTAACCACTCTAGTCCAACATCACTCCCTGTCTGTGTAACCACTCCAGACACACACAACTCCCTGTCTCTGTAACCACTCCAGACCCACACTACTCCCAGTCTATGTAACCACTCCAGACCCACATCACTCCCTGTCTGTTTAACCACTCCAGACCCACACCACTCCCTCTCTCTGTAACCACTCCAGTCCCACACCACTCCCTGTGTCTGTAACCACTCTAGTCCAACATCACTCCCTGTCTGTGTAACCACTCCAGACACACACAACTCCCTATTTCTGTAACCACTCCGGACCCACAACAATCCCTGTCTCTGTAACCACTCCAGACCCACCACTCCCTGTCTCTGTAACCAGTCGAGACCCCCACCACTCCCTGTCTCTGTAACCACTCCAGTCCCACACCACTCTCTCACTGTGGAACCACTCCAGACCAACACGACTCCCACTCTGTTAAACCACTCCAGTCCCACACCACTCCCTCTCTCTGTAACCACTCCGGACCCACACCAATCCCTGTCTCTGTAACCACACCAGACCCACACCACTCCCTGTCTCTGTAACAACAGGAGACCCACATAACTCCCTGTCTCTGTAACCGCTCCAGACCCCCACCACCCCCTGTCTCTCTACCCACTCCAGACCCACCTCACCCTATCTCTGTAACCAGTCCAGAGCCCCACCACTCCCTGTCTCTGAAACCAGTCGAGATCCCTACCACTCCCTGTCTCTGTACCCAATCCAGACCCACATCACTCACTGTCTGTGTAACCACTCCAGACCCACCACTCCCTGTCTCTGTAACCAGTCGAGACCCCCACCACTCCCTGTCTCTGTAATCACTCCAGACACACACAACTCCCTATTTCTGTAAACACTCGGGACCCACAGCAATCCCTGTCTCTGTAACCGCTACAGACCCACACCACTCCCTGTCTCTGCAACCACTCCAGTCCCACACCACTCCCTCTCTCTGTAACCACTCCAGACACACACAACTCCCTATTTCTGTAACCACTCCAGACACACAGCAATCCCTGTCTCTGTAACCGCTACAGACCCACACCACTCCCTGTCTCTGTAACTACTCCAGACCCACACCACTCCCTGTGTGTGTAACCACTCCAGTCACACACCACTCCCTGTCAGTGTAACCACTCCAGACACACACCACTCCCTGTCTCTGTAACCACTCCAGTCCCACACCACTCCCTGTCAGTGTAACCACTCCAGACACACACCACTCCCTGTCTCTGTAACCACTCCAGTCTCACACCACTCTCTGTCTGTGTAACCACTCCAGAACAACACCACTCCATCTCTGTGGAACCACTCCAGTCCAACACGAATCCCACTCTGTTAAACCACTCCAGACCCACACCACACCCTGTCTCTGTAACCACTCCAGTCCCACACCACTCTCTGTCGGTGTAACCACTCCACTCCCACACCACTCCTTGTCAGTGTAACCACTCCAGACCCACACCACTCCCTGTCTCTGTAACCACTCCAGACACATACGACTCCCTGTCTCTGTAATCATTCCAGACCCACCACTCACTGTACCTGTAACCACTCCGGACCCACACCACTCCTTGTCAGTGTAACCACTCCAGACCCACACCACTCCCTGTATCTGTAACTACTCCAGACTCACACCACTCCCTGTGTGTGTAACCACTCTAGTCCAACATCACTCCCTGTCTCTGTAACCACTCCAATCCCACACCACTCCCTGTCTGTGTAACCACTCCAGACCCACCACTCCCTGTCTCTGTAACCAGTCGAGACCCACACCACTCCCTGTCTCTGTAACCACTCCAGACACAAACAACTCCCTATTTCTGTAACCACTCGGGACCCACAGCAATCCCTGTCTCTGTAACCGCTACAGACCCACACCACTCCCTGTCTCTGTAACCACTCCAGTCCCACACCACTCCCTGTGTCTGTAACCACTCTAGTCCAACATCACTCCCTGTCTGTGTAACCACTCCAGTCCAACACCAATCCCTGTCTCTGTAACCACTCCAGGTCCACACCACTCCCTGTCTCTGCAACCACTCCAAACACATACGACTCCCTGTCTCTGTAATCATTCCAGACCCACACTTCTCCCTGTATCTGTAACCACTCCGGACCCACACCACTCCGTCTGTGTAACCACTGTAGACCCACACCAATCCCTGTCTCTGTAACCACACCAGACCCACACCAATCCCTGCCTGTGTAACCACTCCAGACACACACAACTGCCTGTATCTGTAACCACTCCAGACCCACACTACTCCCAGTCTCTGTAACCACTCCAGACCCACATCACTCCCTGTCTGTTTAACCACTCCAGACCCACACCACTCCCTGTCTGTGTAACCACTCCAGACCCACCACTCCCTGTCTCTGTAACCAGTCGAGACCCCCACCACTCCCTGTCTCGGTAACCACTCCAGACACACACAACTCCCTATTTCTGTAACCACTCCGGACCCACAACAATCCCTATCTCTGTAACCACTCCAGACCCACCACTCCCTGTCTCTGTAACCAGTCGAGACCCCCACCACTCCCTGTCTCTGTAACCACTCCAGACACACACCACTCCCTGTCTCTGTAACCACTCCAGTCACACACCACTCCCTGTCTCTGTAACCACTCCAGACACATACGACTCCCTGTCTCTGTAATCATTCCAGACCCACCACTCCCTGTATCTGTAACCACTCCGGACCCACACCACTCCGTCTGTGTAACCACTGCAGACCCACACCACTCCCAGTCTCTGTAACCACACCAGTCCCACACCACTCCCTGTGTGTGTAACCACTCCACTCCCACACCACTCCCTGACTGTGTAACCACTCCACTCCCACACCACTCCTTGTCAGTGTAACCACTCCAGACCCACACCACTCCCTGTCTCTGTAACCAGTCGAGACCCCCACCAATCCCTGTCTCTGTAACCACTCCAGTCCCACACCACTCCCTGTGTCTGTAACCACTCCAGTCCCACACCACTCCTTGTCAGTGTAACCACACCAGACCCACACCACTCCCTGTCTCTGTAACCACTCCAGACACATACGACTCCCTGTCTCTGTAATCATTCCAGACCCACCACTCACTGTATCTGTAACCACTCCGGACCCACACCACTCCTTGTCAGTGTAACCACTCCAGACCCACACCACTCCCTGTCTCTGTAACCACTCCACTCCCACACCACTCCCTGTCTCTGTAACTACTCCAGTCCCACACCACTCCCTGTGTCTGTAACCACTACAGACCCACACCACTCCCTGTCTCTGTAACCACTCCAGTCCCACACCACTCCCTGTGTCTGTAACCACTCCACTCCCACACCACTCCTTGTCAGTGTAACCACTCCAGACCCACACCACTCCCTGTCTCTGTAACCACTACAGACCCACACCACTCCCTGTCTCTGTAACCACTACAGACCCACACCACTCCCTATCTCTGTAACCACTCCACTCCCACACCACTCCTTGTCAGTGTAACCACACCAGACCCACACCACTCCCTGTCTCTGTAACCACTACAGACCCACACCACTCCCTGTCTCTGTAACCACTCCAGTCCCAAACCACTCCCTGTGTCTGTAACCACTCCACTCCCACACCACTCCTTGTCAGTGTAACCACACCAGACCCACACCACTCCCTGTCTCTGTAACCACTCCAGACACATACGACTCCCTGTCTCTGTAATCATTCCAGACCCACCACTCACTGTATCTGTAACCACTCCGGACCCACACCACTCCCTGTATCTGTAACTACTCCAGACCCACACCACTCCCTGTCTCTGTAACTACTCCAGACCCACACCACTCCCTGTGTGTGTAACCACTCCAGTCACACACCACTCCCTGTCAGTGTAACCACTCCAGACACACACCACTCCCTGTCTCTGTAACCACTCCAGACCCACACCACTCCCTGTCTGTGTAACCACTCCAGACCCACCACTCCCTGTCTCTGTAACCAGTCGAGACCCCCACCACTCCCTGTCTCTGTAACCACTCCAGACACACACAACTCCCTATTTCTGTAACCACTCCGGACCCACAACAATCCCTGTCTCTGTAACCACTCCAGACCCACCACTCTCTGTCTCTGTAACCAGTCGAGACCCCCACCACTCCCTGTCTCTGCAACCACTCCAGACACACACAACTCCCTATTTCTGTAACCACTCCGGACCCACACCACTCCCTGTCTCTGCAACCACTCCAGTCACACACAACTCCCTGTCTCTGTAACCACTCCAGACACATACGACTCCCTGTCTCTGTAATCATTCCTGACCCACCACTCCCTGTATCTGTAACCACTCCGGACCCACACCACTCCGTCTGTGTAACCACTGCAGACCCACACCACTCCCAGTCTCTGTAACCACACCAGACCCACACCAATCCCTGTCTGTGTAACCACTCCAGACACACACCACTCCCTGTCTCTGTAACGACTCCAGACACACACCACTCCCTGTCTCTGTAACCACTCCAGACACACACCAATCCCTGTCTGTGTAACCACTCCAGACACACACCACTCCCAGTCTCTGTACCCAATCCAGACCCACATCACTCCCTGTCTGTGTAACCACTCCAGACCAACACGACTCTCTCTCTGTGTAACCACTCCAGACCCACACGACTCCAACTCTGTTAAACCACTCCAGTCTCACACCACTCCCTGTCGCTGGAACAACTCCGGACCCACACCATTCCCTGTCTCTGTAAACACTCCGGACCCACACCACTCCCTGTCTCGGTAATCACCACAGACCCACACCACTCCCTGTCTCTGTAACCACACCAGTCCCACACCACTCCCTGTGTCTGGAACCACTCCAGACTCACACCACTCCCTGTGTGTGTAACCACTCCAGACCCACACCAATCCCTGTCTGTGTAACTACTCCAGACACACACCACTCCCTGTCTCTGTAACCACACCAGTCCCACACCACTCCCTGTGTCTGGAACCACTCCAATCCCACACCACTCCCTGTGTGTGTAACCACTCCAGACCCACACCACTCCCTGTCTGTGTAACTACTCCAGACACACACAACTCCCTGTGACTGTAACCACTCCAGACTCACACCGCTCACTGTCTCTGTAACCACTCCAGACCCACACCAATACCTGTCTGTGTAACCACTCCAGAACCACCACTCCCTGTCTGTGTAACCACTCCAGACGCACAAAACTCCCTGTCTCTGTAACCACTCCAGACCCACATGATTTCCAGTCTCTGTAACCACTCCAGACCCACACCACACCCTGTCTCTGTAACCACTCCAGTCCCACACCACTCTCTCACTGTGGAACCACTCCAGACCAACACGACTCCCACTCTGTTAAACCACTCCAGTCCCACACCACTCCCTGTCTCTGTAACCACTCCAGTCCCAAACCACTCCCTGTGTCTGTAACCACTCCACTCCCACACCACTCCTTGTCAGTGTAACCACACCAGACCCACACCACTCCCTGTCTCTGTAACCACTCCAGACACATACGACTCCCTGTCTCTGTAATCATTCCAGACCCACCACTCACTGTATCTGTAACCACTCCGGACCCACACCACTCCTTGTCAGTGTAACCACTCCAGACCCACACCACTCCCTGTATCTGTAACTACTCCAGACCCACACCACTCCCTGTCTCTGTAACTACTCCAGACCCACACCACTCCCTGTGTGTGTAACCACTCCAGTCACACACCACTCCCTGTCTCTGTAACCACCCTAGTCCAACATCACTCCCTGTCTGTGTAACCACTCCAGTCCAACACCAATCCCTGTCTCTGTAACCACTCCAGGTCCACACCACTCCCTGTCTCTGTAACCACTCCAGACACATACGACTCCCTGTCTCTGTAATTATTCCAGACCCACACTTCTCCCTGTATCTGTAACCACTCCGGACCCACACCACTCCGTCTGTGTAACCACTGTAGACCCACACCACCCCCTGTCTCTGTAACCACAGCAGACCCACACCAATCCCTGTCTCTGTAACCACACCAGACCCACACCAATCCCTGCCTGTGTAACCACTCCAGACACACACAACTCCCTGTCTCTGTAACCACTCCAGACCCACACTACTCCCAGTCTCTGTAACCACTCCAGACCCACATCACTCCCTGTCTGTGTAACCACTCCAGACCCACCACTCCCTGTCTCTGTAACCAGTCGAGACCCCCACCACTCCCTGTCTGTGCAACCACTCCAGACCCACATCACTACCTGTCTGTATAACCACTCCAGACGCACAAAACTCCCTGTCTCTGTAACCACTCCACACCCACATGATTTCCAGTCTCTGTAACCACTCCAGACCCACACCACACCCTGTCTCTGTAACCACTCCAGTCCCACACCACTCTCTCACTGTGGAACCACTCCAGACCAACACGACTCCCACTCTGTTAAACCACTCCAGTCCCACACCACTCCCTGTCTCTGTAACCACTCCAGTCCCAAACCACTCCCTGTGTCTGTAACCACTCCACTCCCACACCACTCCTTGTCAGTGTATCCACACCAGACCCACACCACTCCCTGTCTCTGTAACCACTCCAGACACATACGACTCCCTGTCTCTGTAATCATTCCAGACCCACCACTCACTGTATCTGTAACCACTCCGGACCCACACCACTCCTTGTCAGTGTAACCACTCCAGACCCACACCACTCCCTGTATCTGTAACTACTCCAGACCCACACCACTCCCTGTCTCTGTAACTACTCCAGACCCACACCACTCCCTGTGTGTGTAACCACTCCAGTCACACACCACTCCCTGTCTCTGTAACCACTCCAGACCCACACTTCTCCCTGTATCTGTAACCACTCCGGACCCACACCACTCCGTCTGTGTAACCACTGTAGACCCACACCACCCCCTGTCTCTGTAACCACAGCAGACCCACACCAATCCCTGTCTCTGTAACCACACCAGACCCACACCAATCCCTGCCTGTGTAACCACTCCAGACACACACAACTCCCTGTCTCTGTAACCACTCCAGACCCACACTACTCCCAGTCTCTGTAACCACTCCAGACCCACATCACTCCCTGTCTGTTTAACCACTCCAGACCCACACCACTCCCTGTCTGTGTAACCACTCCAGACCCACCACTCCCTGTCTCTGTAACCAGTCGAGACCCCCACCACTCCCTGTCTCTGTAACCACTCCAGACACACACAACTCCATATTTCTGTAACCACTCCGGACCCACAACAATCCCTGTCTCTGTAACCACTCCAGACCCACCACTCCCTGTCTCTGTAACCAGTCGAGACCTCCACCACTCCCTGTCTCTGTAACCACTCCAGACACACACAACTCCCTATTTCTGTAACCACTCCGGACCCACACCACTCCGTCTCTGCAACCACTCCAGTCACACACAACTCCCTGTCTCTGTAACCACTCCAGACACATACGACTCCCTGTCTCTGTAATCATTCCTGACCCACCACTCCCTGTCGCTGTAACAACTCCGGACCCACACCATTCCCTGTCTCTGTAAACACTCCGGACCCACACCACTCCCTGTCTCGGTAATCACCACAGACCCACACCACTCCCTGTCTCTGTAACCACACCAGTCCCACACCACTCCCTGTGTCTGGAACCACTCCAAACTCACACCAGTCCCTGTGTGTGTAACCACTCCAGACCCACACCAATCCCTGTCTGTGTAACTACTCCAGACACACACCACTCCCTGTCTCTGTAACCACACCAGTCCCACACCACTCCCTGTGTCTGGAACCACTCCAATCCCACACCACTCCCTGTGTGTGTAACCACTTCAGACCCACACCACTCCCTGTCTGTGTAACTACTCCAGACACACACAACTCCCTGTGACTGTAACCACTCCAGACTCACACCGCTCACTGTCTCTGTAACCACTCCAGACCCACACCAATACCTGTCTGTGTAACCACTCCAGAACCACCACTCCCTGTCTGTGCAACCACTCCAGACCCACATCACTACCTGTCTGTGTAACCACTCCAGACGCACAAAACTCCCTGTCTCTGTAACCACTCCAGACCCACATGATTTCCAGTCTCTGTAACCACTCCAGACCCACACCACACCCTGTCTCTGTAACCACTCCAGTCCCACACCACTCTCTCACTGTGGAACCACTCCAGACCAACACGACTCCCACTCTGTTAAACCACTCCAGTCCCACACCACTCCCTGTCTCTGTAACCACTCCGGACCCACACCAATCCCTGTCTCTGTAACCACTACAGACCCACACCACTCCCTGTCTCTGTAACTACTCCGGAACCACACTACTCCCTGTCTCTGTAACCACTACAGACCACACCACTCCCTGTCTCTGTAACCACTCCTGTCCCACACCACTCCCTGTGTCTGGAACCACTCCAATCCCACACCACTCCCTGTGTGTGTAACCACTCCACTCCCACACCACTCCCTGACTGTGTAACCACTCCACTCCCACACCACTCCTTGTCAGTGTAACCACTCCAGACCCACACCACTCCCTGTCTCTGTACCCAATCCAGACCCACACCAATCCCTGTCTCTGTAACCACTACAGACCCACACCACTCCCTGTCTCTGTAACCACTCCAATCCCACACCACTCCCTGTCTGTGTAACCACTCCAGACCCACCACTCCCTGTCTCTGTAACCAGTCGAGACCCCCACCACTCCCTGTCTCTGTAACCACTCCAGACACACACAACTCCCTATTTCTGTAACCAGTCGAGACCCCCACCACTCCCTGTGTCTGTAACCAGTCGAGACCCCCACCACTCCCTGTCTCTGTAACCACTCCAGACACACACAACTCCCTATTTCTGTAACCACTCCAGACACATACGACTCCCTGTCTATGTAATCATTCCAAACCCACCACTCCCTGTATCTGTAACCACTCCGGACCCACACCACTCCGTCTGTGTAACCACTGCAGACCCACACCACTCCCAGTCTCTATAACCACACCAGACCCACACCAATCCCTGTCTGTGTAACCACTCCAGACACACAACACTCTCTGTCTCTGTAACGACTCCAGACACACACCACTCCATGCATCTGTAACCATTCCAGACCCACACCACTCCAAGTCTGTTAAACCACTCCAGACCCACACCACTCCCAGTCTCTGTAACCACTCCAGACCCACACCACCCAGTCTCTGTACCCAATCCAGACTCACATCACTCCCTGTCTGTGTAACCACTCCAGACACAGACAACTCCCTGTCTCTGTAACCACTCCAGACCCACACCACTCCCTGTCTGTGTAACCACTCCAGACCCACCACTCCCTGTCTCTGTAACCAGTCGAGACCCCCACCACTCCCTGTGTCTGTAACCAGTCGAGACCCCCACCACTCCCTGTCTCTGTAACCACTCCAGACACACACAACTCCCTATTTCTGTAACCACTCCAGACACATACGACTCCCTGTCTCTGTAATCATTCCAAACCCACCACTCCCTGTATCTGTAACCACTCCGGACCCACACCACTCCGTCTGTGTAACCACTGCAGACCCACACCACTCCCAGTCTCTGTAACCACACCAGACCCACACCAATCCCTGTCTGTGTAACCACTCCAGACACACAACACTCTCTGTCTCTGTAACGACTCCAGACACACACCACTCCATGCATCTTTAACCACTCCAGACCCACACCACTCCAAGTCTGTTAAACCACTCCAGACCCACACCACTCCCAGTCTCTGTAACCACTCCAGACCCACACCACTCCCAGTCTCTGTACCCAATCCAGACTCACATCACTCCCTGTCTGTGTAACCACTCTAGACCAACACGACTCCCTCTCTGTGTAACCACTCCAGACCCACACGACTCCAACTCTGTTAAACCACTCCAGTCCCACACCACTCCCTGTCGCTGTAACAACTCCGGACCCACACCATTCCCTGTCTCTGTAAACACTCCGGACCCACACCACTCCCTGTCTCGGTAATCACCACAGACCCACACCACTCCCTGTCTCTGTAACCACACCAGTCCCACACCACTCCCTGTGTCTGGAACCACTCCAATCCCACACCACTCCCTGTGTGTGTAACCACTCCACTCCCACACCACTCCCTGACTGTGTAACCACTCCACTCCCACACCACTCCTTGTCAGTGTAACCACTCCAGACCCACACCACTCCCTGTCTCTGTAACCAGTCGAGACCCCCACCAATCCCTGTCTCTGTACCCAATCCAGACCCACACCAATCCCTGTCTCTGTAACCACTACAGACCCACACCACTCCCTGTCTCTGTAACCACTCCAGTCCCACACCACTGCCTGTGTCTGTAACCACTCCAGTCCCACACCACTCCCTGTCTCTGTAACTACTCCAGACACACACAACTCCCTATTTCTGTAACCACTCCGGACACACAGCAATCCCTGTCTCTGTAACCGCTACAGACCCACACCACTCCCTGTCTCTGTAACTACTTCAGACCCACACCACTCCCTGTCTCTGTAACTACTCCAGACCCACACCACTCCCTGTGTGTGTAACCACTCCAGTCACACACCACTCCCTGTCAGTGTAACCACTCCAGACACACACCACTCCCTGTCTCTGTAACCACTCCAGAACAACACCACTCCATCTCTGTGGAATCACTCCAGTCCAACACGACTCCCACTCTGTTAAACCACTCCAGACCCACACCACACCCTGTCTCTGTAACCACTCCAGTCCCACACCACTCCCTGTCAGTGTAACCACTCCAGACACACACCACTCCCTGTCTCTGTAACCACTCCAGACACATACGACTCCCTGTCTCTGTAATCATTCCAGACCCACCACTCACTGTATCTGTAACCACTCCGGACCCACACCACTCCTTGTCAGTGTAACTACTCCAGACACACACCACTCCCTGTATCTGTAACTACTCCAGACTCACACCACTCCCTGTGTGTGTAACCACTCTAGTCCAACATCACTCCCTGTCTCTGTAACCACTCCAATCCCACACCACTCCCTGTCTGTGTAACCACTCCAGACCCACCACTCCCTGTCTCTGTAACCAGTCGAGACCCCCACCACTCCCTGTCTCTGTAACCACTCCAGACACACACAACTCCCTATTTCTGTAACCACTCCGGACCCACAACAATCCCTGTCTCTGTAACCACTCCAGACCCACCACTCCCTGTCTGTGTAACCACTCCAGGCCCACCACTCCCTGTCTCTGTAACCACTCCAGACACACACCACTCCCTGTCTGTGCAACCACTCCAGGCCCACCACTCCCTGTCTCTGTAACCAGTCGAGACCCCCACCACTCCCTGTCAGTGTAACCACTCCAGACCCACACCACTCCCTGTCTCTGTAACCACTCCAGACCAACACCACTCCCTCTCTGTGTAACCACTCCAGACCCACACGACTCCCACTCTGTTAAACCACTCCAGTCCCACTGCACTCCCAGTCTCTGTAACCACTCCAGACCCTGATGCACCATCAATAACTCACACTGAGATGTAAGGCGAGATATCGGCTTTTACTGACTGGAAGAAGGAACCAGGAGTGAGTGTCCATCATACTATGTCCCGGAGACAGAGGCCGAGCGTCAGGCCTCAGATCGCCTTTATACAGGGGCCTGTGGGAGGAGCCACAGGAGCAGTCAGCAGGGGGCGTGTCCAGACAGGCACATAGTTCACCTCATTCACACCCCCTTTGTTTGAAAGAGTCCCATGTGGCGAAGTTTCTTACAAGTCAAGTCTATCAGGTGGTCGAATCTGTCGCTGTGATCCACGTAGCACCGGCTGTGACCGCATAGATGCCGGCGACATTGGTGATTGCACAGGAGACGGAGGTTGCGCTTGTTCCTGCCCACTAGGCGCCGGTGATCCCTCACGCATGTGCGAGGCGCCTGGTATGAATGCGTACGAAACGCCCGGTATACATGTGCCGTGATCTGGCCTGTCGTGACCACAGATGGTGATGTTATCCAGATAGGGAAATGTGGCCTGCAGTTGGTACTGGTCCACCATCCGGTCCATTTCCCTCTGGAAGACAGAGACACCATTCGTGACACAGAAAGGGACGCGCAGGAAGTGATAGAGCCTGCCGCCCGCCTCGAAGGCAGTGTAGGGGCGGTCCTCTGGGCAGATGGGGAGCTGGTGATAAGCGGATTTCAGATCTATCGTCGAGTACACCTTGTACTGAGCAATCTGGTTGACCATATCCATGATGCGGGGTAGGGGATACGCGTCAAGCTGCGTAAACCTATTGATGGTTTGACTATAGTCCACCGCCATCCTATTTTTCTGCCCAGTCCGAACAACAACCACCTGGGCCCTCCAAGGGCTTGTGCTTGGCTCAATGATCCCCTCCCTGAGCAGCCGCTGCACCTCCGACTGAATGAAGGCCCTGTCCCCCGCGCTGTACCTCCTGCTTTTAGTTGCCACAGGCTTACAGTCAGGGGTCAGGTTGGCGAACAGCGGTGGGGGAGGGATCTTGAGAGTGGAGAGGCTGCAAGTGGTGTCGGTAGCGCAGCTGTCGGCCTGGTTCTGGATGGGATGTGTGTGTCCGTGTGTGTGTGGTCAGTAGCGGGGTATGTGAAGAAGTCCCACAAAACTGAGGATTCCGGACAGTAAGCGGTGGGAGGGGCCCGTCGTATACCATAGTCACACTTTCGAGATGGCTCTGGAAGTCCAGCCCCAACAGCACAGGTGAGCACAGATTAGGCATGACCAGCAGCTCAAAGTTCCGATATTCTGTGCCTTGCACCACCAATGTCGCTACACAACCCGTCTGGATGTCTGTGGACTGCGACCCAGAAGCCAAATGGAACCTCCGACTTACCGGCCGCGTTGCGAGTCCGCAGCGTTGCACTGTGTCCGGGTGAATAAAACTCCCAGTGCTACCCGTGTCAAACAGGCATCTAGTCCTGTGCCCCTCCACCCGGATGTCCATCATGGACCTTGCAAGCTGGTGTGGGGCGCTTTGGTCGAGAGTTACAGTGGCCAGAGACCCGGTCAGCATCGGAGTGTCGGGGGCGGGGCGTGCTGACGTCGACAAAGATGGCCGCCCACATCCGGGCATGCAAGATGGCGGCCCCCACGTTTCACCCGCTGCGCTGCACTCCGCTCGAGGTTGAGACTTACAGACCTTGGCGAAGTGGCGCCGCTTTCCGCAGCTGGAGCAGGTCGCTTCTCGCGCTGGACAGCGTTGTCGAGGATGTTTTTTATGGCCACAGAAATAACACATGGGCTTCTGACAGGCCACAGCCATGGTCAGGGTCGGGGAGCTCGTGGAATCGCAACTGGCAGCGGCATTGACGAATTCGCTCCCGGGAGCCGGCGGTGGCGGGGTCTGAGGTGTCCACGGAACCGGCGGGGAATCGCGCGACTGGACAGCGTTGGCGTTATGCAGCGCAGCTTCCAGAGCGTTGGCCATCTCTATCGCCGAGCGTAAGGTAAGGTCGGCATTTTCCAGCAGACGCTGGCGCACGTACACTGACCTCAGTCCCGTCACAAAGACGTATTGCATCAGCAGCTCCGCATGCTGTTCTGCCATGAGCGTCTTGCAGTCGCAAGCTCAGACGAGTGTCTGTAGTGCTCGGAGAAACTCAGCGCACGATTCACCAGGCCGCTGTTGCCGGGTAGCTAAGCGATGTCTTGCGTAGACGGTGTTCACCGGCTGCAGGTACTGTCTTTTGAGGGCGTCCAGTGCCCCATCGTAGGTCGGCAGGTCCCGGATAATGGAGTAAACTTTGGGGGTGACCCTCGAGAGTAGGATTCTGTGCATAACAGCGGGTTCAGTCGCACGAAGCTCTGCCAAGTATGATTGGAAGCATGCAAGCCAGTGTTCAAAAGCGAGAGCTGTGTCAGGGTCTTGAGGGTCCAAATCCAACCAGTCCGGACGCAAAACGGGTTCCATGTTTTAAAACTTCTAGTCAATAAAATTGATGCACCATCAATAACTCACACTGAGACGTAAGGCGAGATATCGGCTTTTATTGACTGGAAGAAGGAACCAGGAGTGAGTGTCTATCATACAATGTCCTGGAGACTGAGGCCGAGCGTCAGGCCTCAGATCTCCTTTATACAGGGGCCTGTGGGAGGAGCCACAGGAGCAGTCAGCAGGGGGCGTGTCCCGACAGGCACATAGTTCACCACATCTCTTTCCCAAAATATCATTCAAACACACACTCCCTGTCTCTGTAACCACTCCAATCCCACACCATTCCCTGTGTCTGTAACCACTCCAATCCCACACCACTCCGTGTGTGTAACCACTGCAATCCCACACCACGCCCTGTCAGTGTAACCACTCCAGTCCCACACCACACCCTGTCTCTGTAACCACTCCAGTCACACACCACTCCCTGACTGTGTAACCTCTCCACTCCCACACCACTCCTTGTCAGTGTAACCACTCCAGACCAACACCACTCCCTCTCTGTGTAACCACTCCAGACCCACACGACTCCAACTCTGTTAAACCACTCCAGTCCCACACCACTCCCTGTCGCTGTAACAACTCCGGACCCACACCATTCCCTGTCTCTGTAACCACTCCGGACCCACACCACTCCCTGTCTCGGTAACCACCACAGACCCACACCACTCCCTGTCTCTGTAACCACACCAGTCCCACACCACTGCCTGTCTCTGTAACCACTCCAATCCCACACCACTCCCTGTGTCTGTAACCACTCCAATCCCAAACCACTCCCTGTGTGTGTAACCACTCCACTCCCACACCACTCCCTGTCAGTGTAACCACTCCAGACCCACACCACTCCCTGTCTCTGTAACCAGTTGAGACCCCCACCACTACCTGTCTCTGTACCCACTCCAGACCCACATTACTGGAAATGTGCACGGTGCTCCTGGTGTGGGTCTGACCCAGGGATACGGAGACAGCAACTGTGCACGGTGCTCCTGGTGCGAGTCTGACACAGGGATACGGAGACAGGAACTGCGCACTGTGCTCCTGGTGCGGGTCTGACACAGGGATACAGAGACTGGAACTGTGCACTGTGCTCCTGGTGTGGGTCTGACCCAGGGATACGGAGACTGGAACTGTGCACGGTGCTCCTGGTGCGGGTCTGACACAGGGATACGGAGACAGGAACTGTGCACGGTGCTCCTGGTGTGGATCTGACCAAGGAATACAGACACGGGAACTATTCACGGTGCTTCTGGTTTGGGTCTGATCCAGGGATACAGAGACTGGAACTGTGCACGGTGCTCCTGTTGTGGGTCTGAACCAGGGATACGGAGACTGGAATTGTACACGGTGCTCCTGGTGTGGGTCTGACCCAGGGATACAGACACTGCAACTGTGCACGGGGCTCATGGGGTGGGTCTGCCCCAGGTGTACGGAGACTGTAACTGTGCAGTGTGCTCCTGGTGCGGGTCTGACCCAGGGATATGGACACGGGAACTGTGCACGGTGCTCATGGGGTGGGTCTGACCCAGGAGTACAGACAAGGGAACTGTGCCTGGTGCTCCTGGTTTAGATCTGATCCAGGGATACAGACACGAGAACTGTGCACGGTGCTCCTGGTGTGGGTCTGACCCAGGAGTACAGACACGGGAACTGTGCACGGTGCTCCTGGTTTGTGTCTGACCCAGGGATACGGAGACTGGAACTGTGCACTGTGCTCCTGGTGTGGGTCTGACCCAGTACAGACGCGGGAACTGTGCACGGTGCTCCTGGTGTGGGTCTGACCCAGGGGTACGGAGACGGGAAATACGCACGGTGCTTCTGGTGTGGGTCTGACCCAGGAGTACAGACACGGGAATTGTGCACGGTCCTCCTGCTGTTGGTCTGACACAGGGATACAGATATGGGAACTATGCACGGTGCTCCTGGTGTGTGTCTGACGCAGGGATACAGAGATGGGAACTGTGCACGGTGCTCCTGGTTTGAGTCTGATCCAGGGATACAGACACGGGAACTGTTCACGGTGCTTCTGGTTTGGGTCTGATACAGGGATACGGAGAATGGATCTGTGCATGGTGCTCCTGTTGTGGGTCTGAACCAGGGATACAGACACAAGATCTGTGCACGGTGCTCCTGGCGTGGGTCTGAACCAGGAGTACAGACACGGGAGCTGTGCACGGTGTTCCTGGTGTGTGTCTGACCCAGGAGGACAGAGACTGGAAGTGTGCACGGTGCTCCTGTTGTGGGTCTGACCCACGGTTACAGACACAGGAACTGCACGGTGCTCCTGGTGTGGGTCCGACTCAGGGTTACAGACAAAGGAACCGTGCACGGTGTTCCTGGTGTGTGTCTGACCCAGGAGGACAGAGACTGGAAGTGTGCACGGTGCTCCTGTTGTGGGTCTGACCCACGGTTACAGACACAGGAACTGCACGGTGCTCCTGGTGTGGGTCCGACTCAGGGTTACAGACAAAGGAACCGTGCACGGTGCTCCTGGTGTGGGTCTCACCCAGGGTTACAGACACAGGATCCTTGCTCGGTGGTCCTGGTGTGGGTCTGACCCAGGAGTACAGACACGGGAACTGTGCACGGTGCTCCTGCTGTGGATCTGACACAGGGATACAGACATGGGAACTATGCACGGTGCTCCTGGTGTGCGTCTGACCCAGGAGTACGGAGACTGGAACTGTGCACTGTGCTCCTGGTGTGGGTCTGACCCAGGGATACGGACACGGGAACTGTGCACGGTGATCATGGGGTGGGTCTGACCCAGGAGTACAGACACGGGAACTGTGCACGGTGCTCCTGCTGCGGGTCAGACCCAGGAGTACAGACAGAGGATCTGTGCACAGTGCTCCTGGTGTGGGTCTGACCCAGCGTTACAGACAAAGGAACCGTGCACGGTGCTCCTGGTGTGGGTGGGATCCAGGGTTACAGACACAGGAACCGTGCTCGGTCCTCCTGGTGTGGGTCTGACACAGGAGTACAGACATGGGAACTATGCATTGTGTCCTGGTGTGCGTATGACCCAGGGGTACAGACATGGGAACTATGCACGGTGCTCCTGGTGTGCGTCTGACCCAGGATTACAGACATGGGAACTGTGCTCAGTGCTCCTGGTGTGGGTCTGACCCATGGATACGGAGACTGGAACTGTGCACGGTTCTCCTGGTGTGGGTCTGACCCAGGAGTACAGAGACTGGAACTGTGCATGGTGCTCCTGGTGTGGGTCTGACCCAGGAGTACAGAGACTGGAACTGCGCACGGTGCTCATGGGGTGGGTCTGACCCAGGAGTACAGAGACTGGAACTGCGCACGGTGCTCCTGGTGTGGGTCTGACCCAGGGATACAGTCACTGGAACTGTGCACGGGGCTTATGGTGCGGGTCTGACCCAGGGATACAGTCACTGGAACTGTGCACGGGGCTTATGGTGCGGGTCTGACCCAGGGATATGGACACGGGAACTGTGCACAGTGCTCCTGGTGCGGGTCTGACCCAGGGATATGGACACGGGAACTGTGCACGGTGCTCCTGGTTTGAGTCTGATCCAGGGATACAGACACGGGAACTGTTCACGGTGCTCCTGGTTTGGGACTGATCCAGATATTCGGAGACTGGATCTGTGCATGGTGCTCCTGGTGTGGGTCTGACCCAGGAGTGCAGACACGGGAACTGTTCACGCTGCACCTGGTGTGTGTCTGACCATAGGGGTCCGAAGACAGGAACTGTGCACGGTGCTCCTCGTGGGGTTCTGACCCAGGGATACGGACACTGGAACTGTGCAGGGTGCACCTGGTGTGCATCTGATCGAGGGATACAGACACAAGATCTGTGCACGGTTCTCCTGGTGTGGGTCTGACCCAGGAGTACAGAGACTGGAACTGTGCATGGTGCTCCTGGTGTGGGTCTGACCCAGGAGTACAGAGACTGGAACTGCGCACGGTGCTCATGGGGTGGGTCTGACCCAGGAGTACAGAGACTGGAACTGCGCACGGTGCTCCTGGTGTGGGTCTGACCCAGGGATACAGTCACTGGAACTGTGCACGGGGCTTATGGTGCGGGTCTGACCCAGGGATACAGTCACTGGAACTGTGCACGGGGCTTATGGTGCGGGTCTGACCCAGGGATATGGACACGGGAACTGTGCACTGTGCTCCTGGTGCGGGTCTGATCCAGGGATACAGACACGGGAACTGTTCACGGTGCTCCTGGTTTGGGACTGATCCAGATATTCGGAGACTGGATCTGTGAATGGTGCTCCTGTTGTGGGTCTGACCCAGTGATACGGAGAATGGATCTGTGCATGGTGCTCCTGGTGTGGATCTGACCCAGGGATACAGACACGGGAACTGTGCACGGTGCTCCTGGTGCGGGTCTGACACAGGGATACGGAGACAGGAACTGTGCACGGTGCTCCTGGTGTGGATCTGACCAAGGAATACAGACACGGGAACTATTCACGGTGCTTCTGGTTTGGGTCTGATCCAGGGATACAGAGACTGGAACTGTGCACGGTGCTCCTGTTGTGGGTCTGAACCAGGGATACGGAG
The DNA here is from genome assembly GCF_030144855.1 of Hypanus sabinus. Taxonomy (NCBI): domain Eukaryota; kingdom Metazoa; phylum Chordata; class Chondrichthyes; order Myliobatiformes; family Dasyatidae; genus Hypanus; species Hypanus sabinus. The sequence continues at coordinate 105,194,088 of NC_082717.1, read as the reverse complement.
ACTGGAATTGTACACGGTGCTCCTGGTGTGGGTCTGACCCAGGGATACAGACACTGCAACTGTGCACGGGGCTCATGGGGTGGGTCTGCCCCAGGTGTACGGAGACTGTAACTGTGCAGTGTGCTCCTGGTGCGGGTCTGACCCAGGGATATGGACACGGGAACTGTGCACGGTGCTCATGGGGTGGGTCTGACCCAGGAGTACAGACAAGGGAACTGTGCCTGGTGCTCCTGGTTTAGATCTGATCCAGGGATACAGACACGAGAACTGTGCACGGTGCTCCTGGTGTGGGTCTGACCCAGGAGTACAGACACGGGAACTGTGCACGGTGCTCCTGGTTTGTGTCTGACCCAGGGATACGGAGACTGGAACTGTGCACTGTGCTCCTGGTGTGGGTCTGACCCAGTACAGACGCGGGAACTGTGCACGGTGCTCCTGGTGTGGGTCTGACCCAGGGGTACGGAGACGGGAAATACGCACGGTGCTTCTGGTGTGGGTCTGACCCAGGAGTACAGACACGGGAATTGTGCACGGTCCTCCTGCTGTTGGTCTGACACAGGGATACAGATATGGGAACTATGCACGGTGCTCCTGGTGTGTGTCTGACGCAGGGATACAGAGATGGGAACTGTGCACGGTGCTCCTGGTTTGAGTCTGATCCAGGGATACAGACACGGGAACTGTTCACGGTGCTTCTGGTTTGGGTCTGATACAGGGATACGGAGAATGGATCTGTGCATGGTGCTCCTGTTGTGGGTCTGAACCAGGGATACAGACACAAGATCTGTGCACGGTGCTCCTGGCGTGGGTCTGAACCAGGAGTACAGACACGGGAGCTGTGCACGGTGTTCCTGGTGTGTGTCTGACCCAGGAGGACAGAGACTGGAAGTGTGCACGGTGCTCCTGTTGTGGGTCTGACCCACGGTTACAGACACAGGAACTGCACGGTGCTCCTGGTGTGGGTCCGACTCAGGGTTACAGACAAAGGAACCGTGCACGGTGTTCCTGGTGTGTGTCTGACCCAGGAGGACAGAGACTGGAAGTGTGCACGGTGCTCCTGTTGTGGGTCTGACCCACGGTTACAGACACAGGAACTGCACGGTGCTCCTGGTGTGGGTCCGACTCAGGGTTACAGACAAAGGAACCGTGCACGGTGCTCCTGGTGTGGGTCTCACCCAGGGTTACAGACACAGGATCCTTGCTCGGTGGTCCTGGTGTGGGTCTGACCCAGGAGTACAGACACGGGAACTGTGCACGGTGCTCCTGCTGTGGATCTGACACAGGGATACAGACATGGGAACTGTGCACAGTGCTCCTGGTGTGCGTCTGACCCAGGAGTACGGAGACTGGAACTGTGCACTGTGCTCCTGGTGTGGGTCTGACCCAGGGATACGGACACGGGAACTGTGCACGGTGATCATGGGGTGGGTCTGACCCAGGAGTACAGACACGGGAACTGTGCACGGTGCTCCTGCTGCGGGTCAGACCCAGGAGTACAGACAGAGGATCTGTGCACAGTGCTCCTGGTGTGGGTCTGACCCAGCGTTACAGACAAAGGAACCGTGCACGGTGCTCCTGGTGTGGGTGGGATCCAGGGTTACAGACACAGGAACCGTGCTCGGTCCTCCTGGTGTGGGTCTGACACAGGAGTACAGACATGGGAACTATGCATTGTGTCCTGGTGTGCGTATGACCCAGGGGTACAGACATGGGAACTATGCACGGTGCTCCTGGTGTGCGTCTGACCCAGGATTACAGACATGGGAACTATGCACGGTGCTCCTGGTGTGGGTCTGACCCATGGATACGGAGACTGGAACTGTGCACGGTTCTCCTGGTGTGGGTCTGACCCAGGAGTACAGAGACTGGAACTGTGCATGGTGCTCCTGGTGTGGGTCTGACCCAGGAGTACAGAGACTGGAACTGCGCACGGTGCTCATGGGGTGGGTCTGACCCAGGAGTACAGAGACTGGAACTGCGCACGGTGCTCCTGGTGTGGGTCTGACCCAGGGATACAGTCACTGGAACTGTGCACGGGGCTTATGGTGCGGGTCTGACCCAGGGATACAGTCACTGGAACTGTGCACGGGGCTTATGGTGCGGGTCTGACCCAGGGATATGGACACGGGAACTGTGCACTGTGCTCCTGGTGCGGGTCTGATCCAGGGATACAGACACGGGAACTGTTCACGGTGCTCCTGGTTTGGGACTGATCCAGATATTCGGAGACTGGATCTGTGAATGGTGCTCCTGTTGTGGGTCTGACCCAGTGATACGGAGAATGGATCTGTGCATGGTGCTCCTGGTGTGGATCTGACCCAGGGATACAGACACGGGAACTGTGCACGGTGCTCCTGGTGCGGGTCTGACCCATGGATACGGAGACTGGAACTGTGCACGGTGCTCCTGTTGTGGGTCTGACCCACGGTTACAGACAAAGGAACCGTGCACGGTGCTCCTGGTGTGGGTCTGACCCAGGGAGACAGACACGGTAACTGTGCATGGTGCTCCTGGTGTGTGTCTGACCCAGGGGTACAGAGACTGGAACTGTGCACGGTGCTCCTGGTGTGGGTCTGACCCAGCGTTACAGACAAAGGAACCGTGCACAGTGCTCCTGGTGTGGGTGGGATCCAGGGTTACAGACACAGGAACCGTGCTCGGTCCTCCTGGTGTGGGTCTGACACAGGAGTACAGACACAGGAACTGTGCACGGTGCTCCTGGTGTGCGTCTGACCCAGGAGTACAGACATGGGAACTATGCACGGTGCTCCTGATGTGCGTATGACCCAGGATTACAGACATGGGAACTGTGCACGGTGCTCCTGGTGTGGGTCTGACCCAGGAGTATAGACATGGGAACTATGCACGGTGCTCCTGGTGTGGGTCTGACACAGGAGTACAGACACAGGAACTGTGCACGGTGCTCCTGCTGTGGATCTGACACAGGGATACAGACACGGGAACTGCGCATGGTGCTCCTGGTGTGCGTCTGACCCAGGAGTACAGACATGGGAACTATGCACGGTGCTCCTGGTGTGGGTCTGACCCATGGATACGGAGACTGGAACTGTGCACGGTGCTCCTGGTGTGTGTCTGACCCAGGGGTACAGAGACTGGAACTGTGCACGGTGCTCCTGGTGTGGGTCTGACCCATGGATACGGAGACTGGAACTGTGCACGGTGCTCCTGGTGTGTGTCTGACCCAGGGGTACAGAGACTGGAACTGTGCACGGTGCTCCTGGTGTGGGTCTGACCCAGCGTTACAGACAAAGGAACCGTGCACGGTGCTCCTGGTGTGGGTGGGATCCAGGGTTACAGACACAGGAACCGTGCTCGGTCCTCCTGGTGTGGGTCTGACACAGGAGTACAGACACAGGAACTGTGCAAGGTGCTCCTGCTGTGGATCTGACACAGGGATACAGACATGGGAACTGTGCACGGTGCTCCTGGTGTGGGTCTGACCCAGGGGTACAGACATGGGAACTATGCACGGTGCTCCTGGTGTGGGTCTGACCCAGGGATACTGAGACTGGAACAGTGCACGGTGCTCCTGGTGTGCGTCTGACCCAGGAGTACAGACATGGGAACTATGCACGGTGCTCCTGGTGTGGGTCTGACCCAGGGATACTGAGACTGGAACAGTGCACGGTGCTCCTGGTGTGGGTCTGACCCAGGGATACTGAGACTGGAACAGTGCACGGTGCTCCTGGTGTGCGTCTGACCCAGGAGTACAGACATGGGAACTATGCACGGTGCTCCTGGTGTGCGTATGACCCAGGAGTACAGACATGGGAACTATGCACGGTGCTCCTGGTGTGCGTATGACCCAGGGGTACAGACATGGGAACTATGCACGGTGCTCCTGGCGTGCGTCTGACCCAGGGGTACAGACATGGGAACTATGCACGGTGCTCCTGGTGTGCGTCTGACCCTGGAGATCAGACACGGGAACTGCGCACGGTGCTCCTGGTGTGGGTCTGACCCAGGGATACGGAGATGGGAACTGTGCACGGTGCTCCTGGTGTGGGTCTGACCCAGAGGAATAGAGACTGGAATTGTGCACGGTGCTCCTGGTGTGGGTCTGACCCAGGGATATGGACACGGGAACTGTGCACGGTGCTCCTGGTGTGGGTCTGACCAAGGAATACAGACATGGGAACTGTGCATGGTGCTCCTGGTTTGAGTCTGATCCAGGGATACAGACACGGGAACTGTTCACGGTGCTCCTGGTTTGGGACTGATCCAGATATTCGGAGACTGGATCTGTGCATGGTGCTCCTGTTGTGGGTCTGAACGAGGGGTACGGAGACTGGAATTGTGCACGGTGCTCCTGGTGTGCGTCTGACCCAGGAGTACAGACATGGGAACTATGCACGGTGCTCCTGGTGTGCGTCTGACCCAGGGATATGGACACGGGAACTGTGCACGGTGCTCATGGGGTGGGTCTGACCCAGGAGTACAGACAAGGGAACTGTGCCTGGTGCTCCTGGTTTAGATCTGATCCAGGGATACAGACACGAGAACTGTGCACGGTGCTCCTGGTCTGGGTCTGACCCAGGAGTACAGACACGGGAACTGTGCACGGTGCTCCTGGTTTGTGTCTGACCCAGGGATACGGAGACTGGAACTGTGCACGGTGCTCCTGGTGTGGGTCTGACCCAGTACAGACGCGGGAACTGTGCACGGTGCTCCTGGTGTGGGTCTGACCCAGGGGTACGGAGACGGGAAATACGCACGGTGCTGCTGGTGTGGGTCTGACCCAGGAGTACAGACACGGGAATTGTGCACGGTCCTCCTGCTGTTGGTCTGACACAGGGATACAGATATGGGAACTATGCACGGTGCTCCTGGTGTGTGTCTGACGCAGGGATACAGAGATGGGAACTGTGCACGGTGCTCCTGGTTTGAGTCTGATCCAGGGATACAGACACGGGAACTGTTCACGGTGCTTCTGGTTTGGGTCTGATACAGGGATACGGAGAATGGATCTGTGCATGGTGCTCCTGTTGTGGGTCTGAACCAGGGATACAGACACAAGATCTGTGCACGGTGCTCCTGGCGTGGGTCTGAACCAGGAGTACAGACACGGGAGCTGTGCACGGTGTTCCTGGTGTGTGTCTGACCCAGGAGGACAGAGACTGGAAGTGTGCACGGTGCTCCTGTTGTGGGTCTGACCCACGGTTACAGACACAGGAACTGCACGGTGCTCCTGGTGTGGGTCCGACTCAGGGTTACAGACAAAGGAACCGTGCACGGTGCTCCTGGTGTGGGTCTCACCCAGGGTTACAGACACAGGATCCTTGCTCGGTGGTCCTGGTGTGGGTCTGACCCAGGAGTACAGACACGGGAACTGTGCACGGTGCTCCTGCTGTGGATCTGACACAGGGATACAGACATGGGAACTATGCACGGTGCTCCTGGTGTGCGTCTGACCCAGGATTACAGACATTGGAACTGTGCACAGTGCTCCTGGTGCGGGGCTGACCCAGGAGTACGGAGACTGGAACTGTGCACTGTGCTCCTGGTGTGGGTCTGACCCAGGGATACGGACACGGGAACTGTGCACGGTGATCATGGGGTGGGTCTGACCCAGGAGTACAGACACGGGAACTGTGCACGGTGCTCCTGCTGCGGGTCAGACCCAGGAGTACAGACAGAGGATCTGTGCACAGTGCTCCTGGTGTGGGTCTGACCCAGCGTTACAGACAAACGAACCGTGCACGGTGCTCCTGGTGTGGGTGGGATCCAGGGTTACAGACACAGGAACCGTGCTCGGTCCTCCTGGTGTGGGTCTGACACAGGAGTACAGACATGGGAACTATGCATTGTGTCCTGGTGTGCGTATGACCCAGGGGTACAGACATGGGAACTATGCACGGTGCTCCTGGTGTGCGTCTGACCCAGGATTACAGACATGGGAACTGTGCTCAGTGCTCCTGGTGTGGGTCTGACCCATGGATACGGAGACTGGAACTGTGCACGGTTCTCCTGGTGTGGGTCTGACCCAGGAGTACAGAGACTGGAACTGTGCATGGTGCTCCTGGTGTGGGTCTGACCCAGGAGTACAGAGACTGGAACTGCGCACGGTGCTCATGGGGTGGGTCTGACCCAGGAGTACAGAGACTGGAACTGCGCACGGTGCTCCTGGTGTGGGTCTGACCCAGGGATACAGTCACTGGAACTGTGCACGGGGCTTATGGTGCGGGTCTGACCCAGGGATACAGTCACTGGAACTGTGCACGGGGCTTATGGTGCGGGTCTGACCCAGGGATATGGACACGGGAACTGTGCACAGTGCTCCTGGTGCGGGTCTGACCCAGGGATATGGACACGGGAACTGTGCACGGTGCTCCTGGTTTGAGTCTGATCCAGGGATACAGACACGGGAACTGTTCACGGTGCTCCTGGTTTGGGACTGATCCAGATATTCGGAGACTGGATCTGTGCATGGTGCTCCTGGTGTGGGTCTGACCCAGGAGTGCAGACACGGGAACTGTTCACGCTGCACCTGGTGTGTGTCTGACCATAGGGGTCCGAAGACAGGAACTGTGCACGGTGCTCCTCGTGGGGTTCTGACCCAGGGATACGGACACTGGAACTGTGCAGGGTGCACCTGGTGTGCATCTGATCGAGGGATACAGACACAAGATCTGTGCACGGTACTCCTGGGGTGAGTCTGACCCAGGAGTACAGACACGGGAACTGTGCACGGTGCTCCTGGTGTGCGTCTAACCCAGGATTACAGACATGGGAACTGTGCACAGTGCTCCTGGTGTGGGGCTGACCCAGGAGTACGGAGACTGGAACTGTGCACGGTGCTCCTGGTGCGGGTCTGACCCATGGATACGGAGACAGGAACTGTGCACGGTGCTCCTGGTGTGGATCTGACCCAGGGATACAGACACAGGAACTGCACGGTGCTCCTGGTGTGGGTCCGACTCAGGGTTACAGACAAAGGAACCGTGCACGGTGCTGCTGGTGTTGGACTGACCCAGGGTTACAGACAAAGGAACCGTGCACGGTGCTCCTGGTGTGGGTCTCACCCAGGGTTACAGACACAGGATCCTTGCTCGGTGGTCCTGGTGTGGGTCTGACCCAGGAGTACAGACACGGGAACTGTGCACGGTGCTCCTGCTGTGGATCTGACACAGGGATACAGACATGGGAACTATGCACGGTGCTCCTGGTGAGCGTCTGACCCAGGATTACAGACATTGGAACTGTGCACAGTGCTCCTGGTGCGGGGCTGACCCAGGAGTACGGAGACTGGAACTGTGCACTGTGCTCCTGGTGTGGGTCTGACCCAGGGATACGGACACGGGAAATGTGCACGGTGATCATGGGGTGGGTCTGACCCAGGAGTACAGACATGGGAACTGTGCACGGTGCTCCTGCTGTGGGTCAGACCCAGGAGTACAGACAGAGGATCTGTGCACAGTGCTCCTGGTGTTGGACTGACCCAGGGTTACAGACAAAGGAACCGTGTACGATGCTCCTGGTGTGGGTCTGAACCAGGAGTAGAGAGACTGGAAATGTGCACGGTGCTCCTGGTGCGGGTCTGACCCAGGGATACGGAGACGGGAACTGTGCACGGTGCTCCTGGTGTGGATCTGACCCAGGGATACAGACACGGAAACTGTGCACGGTGCTCCTGATGTGGGTCTGACCCAGGAGTTGTTAGACTGGAACTGTGCACGGTGTTCCTGGTGTGGGTCTGACCCATGGATACGGAGACTGGAACTGTGCACGGTGCTCCTGGTGTGGGTCTGACCCAGGGAGACAGACACGGTAACTGTGCACGGTGCTCCTGGTGTGTGTCTGACCCAGGGGTACAGACACGGAAACTGTGCACGGTGCTCCTGGTGTGGGTCTGACCCAGGG